>NC_051162.1:106484495-106639321 GCF_013339745.2 Dermacentor silvarum | reverse complement strand
GAAGAACTTTTCGCCTCTCCGAGCCAACTACCTCCTCGTTGTACCCTCAGCATTGCGTCCAGAGGTTCTGCAAGCTCTCCATGACGACCCAACGGCTGGACACCTCGGTTTTTCCCGCACGCTCTCGAGGATACAAGAAAAATACTACTGGCCTCACCTCTCTGCCGACGTCGCCCATTACGTAAGGACATGCCGAGACTGTCAACGACGCAAAACACCGCCGACAAGGCCAGCCGGACTTCTACAGCCGATCGAACCACCTCGCCGACCGTTCCAGCAGATCGGGATGGACTTACTGGGGCCTTTTCCGACGTCGACGTCCGGGAATAAATGGATTGTCGTAGCTACTGACTACCTCACCCGCTACGCCGAAACAAAAGCCTTGCCCAAAGGCAGTGCCGCCGAGGTAGCCCGATTCTTCGTTGAGAACATTCTCCTGCGTCACGGTGCTCCAGAAGTCCTCATCACCGACAGAGGCACGGCCTTTACGGCAGAACTAACTCAAGCCATCCTGCGATACAGCCAGACAAGCCATCGCCGGACCACCGCCTACCACCCGCAGACGAATGGCCTCACCGAGCGGCTAAATAAGACCATCGCCGACATGCTGGCAATGTACGTCGACGTCGAACACAAGACGTGGGATGCCATCCTTCCGTACGTGACCTTCGCATACAACACGGCCGTGCAAGAAACGACGCACATGGCGCCGTTCAACCTGGTCTACGGAAGGAGCCCAGCAACGACGCTTGACGCCATGCTACCGGACGTCACCGACGAAGAAAATCTCGACGTTGCCACCTATTTGCAGCGTGCCGAAGAAGGTCGACAGCTCGCCCGGCTGCGCATCAAGAACCAGCAGAGAACCGACAGCCGACACTACAATCTTCGACGACGCTACGTCGAGTACCAGCCCGGCGACCGTGTTTGGGTCTGGACTCCGATACGCCGGCGAGGACTTAGCGAGAAACTATTACGACGCTATTTCGGACCCTACAAGATTATCCGACGGATTGGCGCACTGGACTACGAGGTCGTGCCAGACGGCATTTCGCAATCACAGCGGCGCCGCGCACGACCCGAAGTCATCCACGTGGTGCGTCTTAAGCCTTTCTACGCCCGTTGACGAACTTGGGTACTTCGTTGCTTTGTTATTTTTTATTGTCTTTATTACACGTGGTTTATGTTTATGTTATGTTAGTAGCATCGGGACGATGTTTTTTAAGGGGAGGGTAATGCCACGTGTACTTCTTTATCTTTTACCGGTGACCGGCTCACAAACGTTAAACGTGATCGCTCGGCGCAGGACGCGCCTGTATCGGAAGTTTCTAGAACGTTATCGATGCTTCTTTCCGTTGCCTGTCTTCACTGACGCTTATGTTATCTGATTGTATGACCGACGCGAATTGTCTAGAACTTTCTGGAAGACACGCGGGCATCAGGGATTAATCTGGAACCTTCGATGACTCAGGTATAAAAGCCGACGCGTTTCGCCGCTGATCAGATTTTCGACGATCGCCGACTGTGTTCGCCGCTATCGTTGTGCTTCGAGTGTAGCTTTCTTTTGTGGGCACAGGTTCGCCCAATAAAGAATCAGTTTCGTCACACACAGTTTTACGACTGTTTTCTTCACCGTCACTACTACGTGACAATATGTCCTAAAGCTACAGAGCAAGCCGCAATGCAGTAAGTGCGGTAGTTTCTTCTAAATATGGCCACAACTGAGACACAGTTCGCAAAAACCACGTATCTCATGCTTGTTCGTGAACATTGATTTCTAAATTACACCAATCAATTTCTTTATATTATATATAGTTGGAATCTAAAAGAATTAAGCTTTTTATGGTTTATACGACAACTTCATATCTTAAGTAGAAGAGCCGCCACGGTTGCTCCAAATGTACTGAAAACGGGGGGCTCGTGCCGCAGGAGTGGGACCGCCACCTTAAGCGTACAAACGATGTAACGAAAAAAAAACACATTCTAGCGGTACAGGTGCCTTGGACATAAATAATAATATTATTAATAGTAAGAAGAAGAAGAATGGCCCTGCTTTACATTCAGTGCTGACCTAAGGTTTCTTCCAACGGTTTATATTTACCACTCCTTAGTGTCATCTCATCATGAAATCAGCTTCTCACGACGTTTTCCCTTGTCACTTGCTCCCGTGCTCTAATAGATTACCCGTTATCTGCTCCATGCGTTAGATCATGTGTCCAACTTAACTGTTTGTATATCTCCTCTAAATAATCAGCTACATCCGTTCGCACGGTAATTGATGCCACCGTCTGCTCTTGTCTAAACAGCTTACCTAGAATTTTTGTTTTTCTATACTACATGCAACACAATAGGCTTTCGTATAATAGTGCTCCACATAACCCCGTTGAACATTTGCTCCTCCAAGGTGCACGTCTTACGCAATTAGGAAGTGGAAACACAAACAGAGATGAAGCATTAATTGATTGGTTAACAATTATTCTCTCACAGAAATACGTAAATATTTTACATCAGAAATTAGTAACTACATTTTTACCTTGAACAGGATAGGGCTTCTTCAAGGTACTACTAACTCCGTATTCGGATGCAGCATCTATATTGCAGATGTGTAGCTGAAATCGAACTGACACATTTCTTTTTGTCAAGTACTGCTCAATCTGAGTTAATATCAGGCAATAGGTGCTTCGCTAGCACACTGACGGTGTTTTGCCATCTTCAAGAATTTTAGCTCAGTGCAAACCCTAGCCCACGAATACTGCGGATTTGTGCAGCTCTACTGTAAATAAAATGGATCTCACACCACGAAGGTTTGGAGGGCATTTATGCATCTCAGGCAGTTTGAGGCCGTACGTACGCGGTGGTAATAACTGGGTGATATGACTTCTGCAATGCGGTTTTCAGCTCGCTATTCAGATCAAATGTCCATGTATGCCTTCACTTTGTTACAATGTACTGTAGGGGAAATCGAACTTACACGAAATGATCAGGAGGGTATGTCATGCATGTCTGACAATTACAGGACGTACACACGCTCCAGTAGTATCATGGAGGATGCCTGGCGCTTCTGTCGGAAAGTTTACCGGCTCATTATCCTCATCTTACGTGTATATCGTGGATCTGTGGAAATGGCACTGTAGTTGAAATAGTACTTACACCACAAAGCCAGGGGGGCATTCGCATCGCGGTTTACACTTTTTGCGGCACGACGCCTCCAATGGCTGACCGCACCTAGCCGGACAACCTGACGCGCACGAATGCCAGTCCTTGTAGCGGCGCAGCTTGCAACTCCAGCAATGCGTCTTGGAAATGCACTCTCCCCAGGAGTTTCGGACGTAACCTTTCTTGCAAACGCATCGGCGAGGTTTCTCCAGCTCCCAAGAAGGCGTGTGGGAAGGCCGGCAGAAGTGGTCTTTCTGATCTTTTTCAGGAGCTGGTACTTCGAGGTCGCCGCATTTTTCAGGCCCACTGTCTGCGAATTGTGCAAAGGAGGGTTAAAGTGAAAGTCGGTTAAGGCAGTGGTAAAAGCAAAACGTAGACGCGTGTCATGGTTTCGTGCAGTGCTCTATTGAGAACCGCAGTGTAAGAAAATGCTCTCCTTGGCTCGAGATATCTAAACGGCAGTCGCTAAAGCTTTGCTCCTATTTGTGTGCGCTCAAACGTACACGGATGTTCTTTTTATTTTTAATTTGAGAGACTGAAGTAAAAAAAAAGCATGGTGCAGAGAGCACGAGATTGCTATGTTAGGTAGATTGCTGCAGAAAGCGTGAATTAATTCTATGGGAAATAACACTAAACATTTGGTTAAACGGAAACTGCAACGAAACGTACGGTTCCATTTCCAAATTTCTCCTAAGCAGTTGAGGACGAATTTGTTGAAACATGCATACATTCCATCTCATACTATGGGAATGGTTATGTTGGAAGCGTAGAGGTAATGTTAGAGCTCCAACCAATTGATTATGTCTATTTCATTTATCTCAAATTCTATATATTATATTGGCCAGAATTAAAGGAAGAATTATTAAAACTTTTGTAATAATCAAAAAGGAATACTCGCCCCTTCGAATTATCCGAATCAAGGAGTAATATTGTGTTTTCAGCTACGGGTGATATTTATAATATTGTTAAGCTTCAAGAGAAAGCTTTAGCTCATGGCCATATATGTAAATGCATGGGAGTGGAGAAATCGCTTTTGCCGGCAGCTACGGCCCCGAAATTGGTGAGGTTCGCTGCATCAAAAAAGTTAGTCCAGTGATTTTTAAGAAGCATTGTTTTGAAATGGGCCATTCAATTGTTTCTATAAACATTACTAAACATCGCAAAATTTTTAAGAACCAAGCTAGTACGTTTACAACCCTTTAATTGAGTGATGAAAAATGATATTACAATTCTATAAACCACACATAATAATATATCTAAAGCGGACAAGATTTGTTTGCTGTACCCACTTCTGAATTTTCCCATTTATTCTTCAGTAGTACTTCTGCTTTACCCTCGTAACCACCATAACAAAACCCCGTACGCTGAAAAATAATGTTAAATGTGGCCGCGTTTAGTTCTCAACATGATGCAGTTTATAGAACAGCAATATCAGTTTTTGGTGCGGAATTACGTATTTGTAAAGTTGGTGCTTTTTTTTTCTTAATCTTGCCAATTTTCGGCGATAGCTCTAAAAAATTGCGGGTCCTAAACCTATACTCCGCTTCCTACAGCCCAAAAATTTAACTTTGTAAATGCAACAAACTTTATTCAAATTCGTTAAGCGGTTGTTTCATAAAAGCGTTTCTGCGTTCTATATGTATTTGAATAGGCGGCCTCGCAGTTGGCTCCGAGCCGAAGCGTCCTTTTATGTAATAAATCTCGTAAAATCCAAGCAGGGAAATTTACCTCCCCGTTATACTACACGTACTAACACCAGCAGAAGAGCCGAAAAGTTAGGACTCTTAGCTATCGCGTTTCGCGTTTCGAGAATCAGGTCAACAAGAATAGTCCCACATGTGCAACTTTAAATGCCCACTTAATAAATAGTGCGGTCACAAAACGCACCCTTTTTCCCGCATTTGCATATAGTAAGCTCTGACCACATACACAGTGTTCACTGCAAATTTATCTAGATCTCAGAGTAACCTTTACAGACACCTAAAACGCAGAAATGATGACAGCAGGATGGTCGTATGCTTTCTGCCTTTTCCGTGGCAAGTCTTTCTGAACCCTTCGAACATTGCTGAACCTGCTAGAGTAGATGTGGTCATTTAGTAGCCCTGACGGCCAATGCAAGTGAATGAGCAGGTGTCAGCCGTGACGCCATGCACAGGCAACCACACAGTAAAATGGGAGCAGGAGAAACAGGTCTTTAAATGTTATTTCCAAAACGCATCATCCAAGACACCATTAGTAGTAAGCAATAGCGCGATACATCGAGGCCCATCTCCTCGGAGCCATGTGAGCATGCGCTTGGACAACAGCGACCCCAGGCGCGGATGCAGACTTATTGGGAAGTATCCCTCGACTAGATCGCGGTGGCTTAAGGGAAGTTCACTGCTAAAATGCAGATGGCTGTACAAAGTGCATTGCTTGCGAAAAGCATTCGCACTCAGTGAAGTCTTTGCCAAACGGTCACGAGTTTATTATGCTGGGGAAAAAGAAAATTCTTCGCTCCACTGAAATTGTCTTTGAGAATGAAATTTTCCAGGCGATAGTTTCGGTGCTTTGCCCGTCAACGTTATTTACAGGTGACGTTGAAAGTATCTCATTTCTCCCGCTAATTATATATTCTAATGAAATCAGTTTTGATTTTTTTGTTTGAACATCTCTGTTCAGCCTAATAACCATTCGATTTCGATTACATGTAATATGTGGGCCCCATGATGCTTGCGCCATGATTCAGATATTTCACTTAAAGTGTACTTACTGGTACGATTGCGTTGTCCGTTTATCAAACTAAAGCAGACGGTGGCAAGGAAAATCGCAATGTAGCGCATCGCGCTTTAGACGACGCAGCAGTATAAAATGTCTGCTCACCTGTCCTTCAGGCTTGGTCAAAACCGCTCAGTCGTCAACATTGCGTGTCAGTGTGCCCATTGTTTTACAAGCGAAGGGTTCCTTGCGTCCTTGCTATGCGTACGTTTTCTGCATAGGTGTACATAAAACAGAAAAAGTTATTTGCTTGAAAAACAATAGGCGGACGTATCTGAGGCAAACAAAATAGACGTGTCGGAAGCTTGCCCTGCGTTTTCATCGATTCTACAGTTTTATTGTCGAGAATGCTTGTTAAAAAAAGCAGCGCAAGCACATGGTAATGCTGATGTGAACAGAATCAGGAGGCTAGTGCTGTCTGAAAACCAGTAACTGGTGTTTCAAACTTACATCAAATTGGAGGTCTTTGCTTGCGTATGGAGCATAGAAAAGATGGCGAGTTTTCGTGCGCCATTAAGACAAGCTAGAATTTTGGACACGTGCATTTTGGCTTTCAGGTAGTAACGATTACCCAGTGAGAACATATTTTCAACACTTGACGACATGGTACAGGTATTATTTGGGAATGGGCGTTGCCCACCCTATTTTATTGCGATAGTAATTATTGATAGCTTTCACGTGACGTCACGCGCCCACCTTATCGCCATGTTGGGGCACCAACATTGCGACTACGAGCACTGCAGTCCAATCCATCTTATTGAAAGTTTTCACGTGACGTTACGGACCCAGCTTATCATTGTGTCGGTGCAGCAACATGGCGGCTACAATGACGTCAGTGCAAGCCATCTATAGAGACACTCGGGGAGCGTTCGTGTGGTCGGCACTGGCCTAGACTGCAGCTGCGCATGCGCAGTGCTTGCGTAACTACCGAAATGCAGTCGCGGGGAGTCGCACACAAATGAGCACGACGGCGCATGCGCGATCCACACGGTCAATCCTGTCAAGCCGGGCCGGCGCGCCGCGTCTCGTAAACCACGTGATATTCTAGGATACAATTGGGAAAATATAGGGCCTAGCCACAAAGGCTTGTGACTAACAGCGCGTTATATTACAGCGCGCTTAGTGTTGTAAGATACCTGATATGGTCATTTTGGAAGAGTGACGCAATTGAAATGGTGAAGGGTGCGGTAGCACGGTTTGGGGCAAGCACGCGTGTTTCTCGCTGTAGGCGCTCTTGTCATGGCATCTTTGAGAAGGGACCGTGAGTGCTCGCAGTGATCGAGTGAACTGTGTATAATTGTGCATTTGGGAGCTTGACACCACCTGTGTTAGTTACAATGAAAATATTTACTGCCATTTTTACTGTCCAGAAACTACGAACCTTACTTGTAATAGTTTAATGCTTTTGCTATCGTTACGAATGCTTCGCCAACTATGCATCATTGCGACGTTATTCTTTTTTTTTTTTTGAGCTCAAGGCCTTTGAGTTCCCCATTGAGTACTTGATGTCAGAGATCCTGCGACTACCTCCTGCTGAAGTGTTTCTTTTTTTTTCAGCCTCATCTCGTAACCTGCTCCCTGATTGTTGCTAAGTGCTGTGTGTTGTGGCCATGACATTGTTCCTCTTTCGCACCCTTCTTCTTTGCGCACGTGGAACTAAACCTGTCTGCAGTCGGTGCACAGCGTTTGTTCTAAGCGCAGCTGTCTTGCACAATCGCCCGTGACCACTAGGCACACTTGTGCTTGTATTGTTATCAGGACTACTTGGAACTATTGTTTTAACAGATTCTGTAAACTTGCAGCGAGGTCTTGAATGCGTTCTTTGTTAAACTATAGCAAATATGCGCGTATCCAACTTGTACAATTCGATGTTCAAAGAGGAATCCCTATCACTGGTCTGTACTTGTTTTGCTGAATGCCGCTTGATCACTCGTCGACACCGCCGCAGGGGAAGCCAGCGGGAATGACGTGTCGTGCAGCGGCTTGTCCAAGCTTCTGCCCAAGTTGCCGCCCATTTGTCCCAAAAGCAGGGCCTACGCATCATTTACTATGGCGCTTGGTCGGATTGTATTACGGCCGTTGCCATTTTTATCTGTGGTTTTCCATGTTTTAAGAGGTCGTGTTGTCTCTTAATGTCTGATAACTAATCTCATAATAAATGAAAATAGTGCCTGATCTTACTTTGCGCTTTCTTCAAGTAGAAAACTGAACTGGCCAGGTCGAATCACTAAAAAAATTACGGTCTTGAAATCTAAATTAGCCGATCTAGAAGACAGCAGTAGACGATCAAATTTAGTTATTTTCGGAATGCAGGAAGATCCTAATGAGAAAGACGCGAATGTGAAGCAAAGAGTTCTAAACAACTTGTTTTCAGCCAAACTACAAGTATCATGCCTATCTTGGTAGAAATCACCGCTTAGGCAAACGTGACAATTATAGACCAATTATACTTCATTTTCAAGACTAAAATGATAAGCAAGCAGTGTTTAAGAGCTTAGAGAAGTTTAAAGGGACAGAAATATCTCTTCAAAATGACTAATCGTGTGAGACACTGCAGAAAGAAAAGCTGTTATGGGCAAGCTCTAAGGATGAAAAACAAGAAAAGAATGCTTCACTCATTAACGACAATCTGCGAGTAAATGGGGAGGTCTCCATGTCGGACGAAAACGCTCAAACCAGAATAAAGGTTGCTTTCTATTATGGTAAAATGGAATGATCTCTACGATCCTCTAGTAACCAACCTAATATTGTTAACACAACTGCGCATAGCGTCGTTAACAAATAAACAGAACTAGAAGCCATCTTGTTAGATTATGATGCCCATGTTGTTATAACGGAAACCTCGGTTCGTGATGACATCGATGACGCTGATGTATTTACGCACTCATATCAGGTTTTTCGCCACGACCGTCCTATTAGAGGCGGCGGCGTTGCTGTTTGGATCCAATATGACATTCGAACATCACTGCTACGTCAAATAGATAATCACGAAAGTGTTTCTTTGACATTTTTCTGTTGAGGGTGCATTTTATTTTTGTGTGAGGTTTATAGAGCACCGGATGCACAACCTCGATTTCTGATGGATCTACGCGATCAATCAGGGTAATTTTCTTCTAAAGAAGTAATCGTTGTTGGCGATTTTCATTTACTTTCTGTTGACTGGCGCTCTACATTTTCCAATACATATCGAAATTCAGAAGTTGGATTATTGCTTGATCTTACGCTAAACTTGGATGTGCAACAAGTAGTATCAAAGCGTACGCGAATTTGTGATTTCATGCTCTTCAATCCTCGATCTTGTTTTCGTTACTAGGACAATGGAATAATATAGAGTCTCCCTGATTGTGCCTATTTCTGATTATTCAATGGTAATGTTGTCATGTAGTCCTTCAAGAACCTTGTATTGGTCCCTTCGAAATAGCTTCTGTAAATGATTTTTCTCTGCACGTGCCATGGATGACGGTGGCCTGGATTACCTTGAACTAAAATTCAACAGCTTCCAAGGTTCAGATGTTAGTATACTTTGGGATCAATTAAAAGAGATATGTACTTACTGTCTTGATAATATCGTACCAATACAAAACTAAGAAAACAAAAACACTAATCCCTGGATTACGAGAGAAGTCTTACATATAAAAAGAAAACTTAAACGCTTTAAAAAAAGAGGAGCGGCTACAAACGTTCAAGCCGCTCGAACGGCGTTTAATGAGGCGTTGAAACGTTCTACATGGCATTATTTTCAACATACCCTACCATTTTTTTATGAATCCATTCAGAAATTCTGGGACTTCTTGAAGTAAAAGAAAAAAAATGTTGATGAGATTACAACTCGATGGCCCTGGAATTGTTGAGAAGAAGGCCACTGCGGAAGAGTTTAAGTTATATTTTCACTGCGTGTTTGCCGTCCCTTCTGAAACAGTCAGTCTTACCCCTGTGTTTTGCTCTGTTCTCGTAGATATTGTGTCACTACAAGGTGTTGTGGCTATGCTTCTTAACCTATATAATAGAGCATCACCTGGTCCTGATGGCCTTCAAAATGCGTTCCTTCGTCGCTACGCTGAATTTTCACCCCATTCCTCGCATGGATTTTCGCGCATCCATATTATCTGAGGGTCTACTGGTTGAATGGCGAATTCCGCGTGTGTTATGACCATGCAGAAGAATGGTGACTCTGTAGTGATTTCAAATTATCGTCCAATTCACTTTGTGCTGTAAGATGCTTGACCATATTGTTGCTAATTATGTAAGCAATTTTTTACAAGATAGCAACATTATATCTTATTTTCAACATGGTTTTAGGAAGGGATTTTCTACTGTCGCGCAACTAACTACAGTAATTCACAATTTTGCAGCGTTACCGACAAGTCTGTTAAAAGTGACGTATTTTTTTGCACTTTCGAAAAGCGTTCGATCTTGTTTCACATCAAAAGTTAATCTTCAGGCTAAAATACACTGACCTCCCCTCTTCCATATTAAACTGGATTTCCGCCTACTTAGAAAACCGTGTACAATCGGCTTTTGGTAATGGTCACCAATCGCATCGTTTGCCACTTCGGGGGTTCCACAAGGTAGCGTACTGGGACCACTCTTGTTTTTGATTTTGATTAATTATATTGCTAACGCCATAATGAACCAGTACAAATTCGTTTATTTGCAGACGACTGCATTTTGTTTCCTGACATTGTTTGTCGAAAGCATGAGGAACTTTTGAATGCTAACCTTCATACCACTTCCTACAGTCATACTGCTTATCATACCGTCATACAGTCATGAGCCATACAGCTTATCGTCTGTGGTCACAGAGTTCGCGCAAGTCTTCTTATTTAAAGATGAAAGTTTGGAGATGCTGTTAAAGTGGAAGTTTTTTAAGTAGAAAAGTTGAGCATGTGACATGTGAGTACTCAGTCCAACACTAACGTTACTACACGCAAAAGGAAGGCAGTGGTGCAGTATGCTCATGGATCCTCCTATTTTTTAAGAATGTTGTGCGAGGTACAGAAAGTACTTGATTTTCTCAGCACGCGATGACTTGGGTCGCACTTTGCAGAAGTTCAGAGGGACATGCAGACGGAGGGCACTTCACAAAGATATTGCAGAACGAGGACTGCCACCATGTTTGTTACATGCACATGCTTCGCCATCTATTAGATCCCTTTCTCCTGCAGGTGCATCTACATCAGGTAGACTGGGAGGCATTTTAATGAGATCCCTAAGAAACAACAGTACAATATGAAGGCAGCAATGCGCTCGCATTGCAACTAAAGTGTGGCATGAATTCAGAGCTGAAACAAAACTTGGATGTGATGAATTCTTGCACCAACGGCTATTGAAGCATGAGCACAGGCAGGGCAGTACACAAAGACAAACAAATAGGTCAATCATAAATCGGGAAGGGCGCCATCCTGTTTTATATAGGCCTTCTATGTCCATGGTTTTGCATGCGGCTATGCCTATACTTGCGAAAGGAACCAACTACCTGAAACCACAGTTTATTTCCTGCTGAAGGGCTAAAGTACACTAAAGCAAAGAAAATTATGGCTACGGAATCTTGTCGCCCCCTTAAAAGAGGAATATTTGTGACTGGGCAGACTTATACAGTGCCTGAAGCCACATCTTAACTGTTGTCAAACGATGGCTGTCTACTAGAAAATCAGTTCGTAAGTTGTACATTGTGTAATTTATTTTCTTTGACAAGCAAGAAACCTGATCCTCTGCTGACATTTATCACGAAAATAAGAATGCCTTTGTCACGTTCTCTTTGTATTGCCTGAAATGCTCAATGCAGTTTGTTTTGGTAGCATGGTCACTTAGTCATGTAAAGGTCCACAGCACTACTCTGACCGATTTGCATATTTCCAGTGCATGGTGCTGGCTTAGGACATTACTGTTGTGTGACAATCATGTATGACAGTCACAATGAATTTTGGGGGTGCAAATGACACCATGCATCCCATTCGAAACCATGCTGCCCTTTGTGCGGATATTACATCTTTTACTTTGCCACACTAGGAAATTTAATTATTCAGGTTCAGAGAAATTGGAATTTCATTCCAAAGCCACTGAGATTTTACAAATGTTAATAAAGTATATCTCTAGGTTATTTCAACTATAACTAAGGTCACAATCAGGAAGGTGTCACACACAGCCCCGACTTTCAACTTCTGTAGTTGACGCCTCTTTATTTTGTTTGAACAAGAGCATAAACAGGCATTCCAGTTTATTCCTTCAGCTCGTTTACTCCTCTTTCGTGGGATACTAAGAGCACAAGTTGTAAGCATTGCACAGCTTCAAGGGAACACAGGAAGTGCTCTGGAAGAAATGGCACTGCAATGACAGAATTAGTTCTTCCAGAGGTCATTGAAATATTTCTAAAATGCTCAACAAGTACGTTTTTGTTTAGATAATGGAAATGTAAGCTTAACAGATCACGAATATGTGACTCTGTTGACGACCCCATGCTAGTTTGAGTGCATAAGACTTGGCAAAGAATTGGATGAAAATATAGGCACCACTGTTCTCAAACCTACAGAGAACACCCCTTGCATTCTTTCTCACCTTATTGTGCACTATATCTTCAGTCCATAAATTAACTATCCACAAAAATGGTTTATTTTATTTTGCCCTTTAAAACTTTTGCGTGCAGAAACCATCAAAATAAGGGTTTTCATTTTCCCTCGATTTTATGTTCACATTCACAAATTGATCAACAAGTGTTCCACGCTGATGCTCTCATAGTTCTTTGCATTGAATATATCCCTGCAGCTACTTGCAAACTTGGCTGGCAAGTAGATTTAGTCACCATCATCAAAATCTCAAATACCGGCCAGAAGCACACGGATGAGTGTGTCATAGTAGGATATACCACAATTTTACATGTCATAAAATTTTTCAATCAAAAACGACTCTGTGGCTTCTAATTAAAACGTAGCGTGCGCATCATGGTGTATGCAACCGTCGAAGGCCTTGCTCCCGCTTCCGGAGGCGTGATCGGTTTTAATGAATTAACTGGTCCCGTGAGCATGTACGTAAATAATAATGTCGTGAGGTTCCGTATGACGTCATTTGGAGATGAAATCGTCGCCGCGCGCCGAATGCTGTATGTGCGAGTGAAAGGGCGCGAGGGGCGCGTCTTTCACGGGGAGTGAACGCACGGCGGAGAACAAACGCGCGTTCTGCGCCGTGCTCGCTTAAGGGCTGCAGAAGTAGGCGTCTCTTTTCTCCTTTACAATCACCATATATGTAGAGCAAACGCGCCTTCTTCGGACGCGCGAGAGGCCGTGGGGGAGGGGGAGGGAAGGGAGGCGACGTTTAGCTGCGGCACCAAGTGCCTATTTATATCAGAGGCTCCAGCAACAGTCACCAACGCCGCACGCATTTTGAGCTAACGCGGGCAAAACGCCGATGGCGTCGACAACAGTTCTGCGTGTTGTTGCTACCAAAGCCGCTCACCTTACTTCGTATGACATTGCTGTGTTGCTATCGCATTAATTGCTTCGCCCTTAGGGCGAAACTGTGACATTTTTCTTTTTAAACTTGAAGTGCTCTGCCTCTAATACCCCCCCCCCCCTTTATTAAATCCTAGGAGAGAGGTTATACTTACGAAACTCGACGTAAAAAATAGATAAAAGGAAAATCACGAAAATTTGCATGCTTCAGGTCATCATTTAAAATTCGGAATGACAGTAGTTTGTATTTGCTTCCTTATATTTGGGTGGTGTTAAATTATGTCAGCAGCAAACTAAGCATGAGCTTTTATTTTTTATAGCCAATACAGGCACCCTGCTCATTGCAAGTACGTTTAATTTTCATTAGGGAAATCTGCAATCTCATTGTACCACTCTTTTTTGCCGCGTGGCTATATCTGTTGAAAGGACAGGCAAAAAGAAGTCACTAGTCACAAAACTAACCAGCTGTTTTTCAAAACATATTTGCAAAATTCATCAGAGACGTCACAAAAAATACTAAGTCATGATGACTGCCAAAAGCATGTCAGAATATTCATCTTAGTGTGACATACTGTGTTTGAAGTCTTAGTTCCCTTTAGTTACATCGTATACACAGTATACCCACATTTTAGTTTTCTCGTCCAAATTGCATGGCAACGCATTTTGATGCCTTGGAGTGGGCTCCTCTGCACCATATGGAGTCGTGCTGAGTGGCTCCTTGACATCCTTGTATCCTGCAGCTGTCTTCTTAATTTATATAAAACCGGTGCCTGAAAAATATTAAGGGCAGAGATGAACACGAGAAAATATTCTAAAACAACATCAGGACAGTCAAGGAAAAATGTCATTGCACTAAAACACTTAGTATTTCTGCTGAAATGCACGTGATATATCTAAGTGACTGCAATAGTCAACTGCTCAATTAATTTCAATTTTCAGATTTAAAGGAAAAAAGAAATAACCGGCAGTTAGGCCCCAGTCCAGCACCAATGTCACAATACTTCTACTAAGAAATGGAATATTCTTCATTGTTTGCACACGTCGTAAACACATACCCTCCTCTGGTGGAGACAGCTTGAGTATGGATGGAAGAGGGGCAGTGGTGGTATGGTGTGCATCTCATTTCTTATGTTACCAACACATATAATTCCTGAAGAGATTTCTGCCTCTTTAGCCTATCTAGAACAAAAGAAATCAGCTGCCAAGCACAGGGAACACACCGAGTGAAGTTAAGAAAGCATAAAGGCTACACTCAGTATACACAAGTGGCCAACAATAACGCAAACGTGGTGCTATAATAAGAATGGCGGGATGATAATATAATGAGTAGTTAAACTGCCGTTAAAGGAACCCGTCAAACTTATGAGGCCAAAATCTGCATGCACTGCTTATGCTGCACTTGAAGCTGGATTACAATATGAAGTACGCATATCGGCAGTCATTTAACTGTGAACACTGGAGCATGCAGTTTTTCTGTAAACTACCAAAAATAAAACATCGCAAAGCTGTATGATGAACTCAGATGGGTCATAAACACCGCTTGTGACACATTGTAGGGATGAGCTCAGTGTGCCCCCCCCCCCCTCTGGTTATGCCACTGCTCAAGCCATAATTTGAGGATCATCTTTGAAACATGATTCTCAGTAGGGATGAAAATATAGTCGTCTAGTTCAATGGATATTACTGGGTGTGCTTATAAGGCGTAGCAAGCTTACCCACATCTTAAGAATAACAAGAAACAGTTCACTAAGGCCTGCATCTAAGTTTTCTACAAGCCACGAACTTATTTTCATTTCTGAGGTATGCAGTGGAGTTAATTTTTGCGATTATGGACTCTTGCTGCAGTTTCAAATCTTGCATTTTACATTTTGGAAGACATGTAAAAGCTTCAGTTAGACCAACGGTATCAGTTTATTAGACCATCTCATAGATTGTGTATGGCAGACGACTGGTAGCATGCAAGGTAACATTTTAGTTTGACGCTTTATTTCTGGACTAAACATATTAGGGCGGTAAATACATTTGAATCTGCCTTGCAGTAGCAAAATGCGCAGCTTACGCTTTGAATCCTCGTAGGAACGTTGATTTAGCTGTTCATACGACATAATTCTTTAGTGCCAACTCATACTAGCAAATACACAGCCAAATCGAAAACAGTAAACGTGGAGACCGAGCCAACAGCAACAATGCACAACGCCCCAGCCAATGTAATCCAACAACAGCCGTTATATTTGATTCGGGTGCATAACTCGCCGCTTTACCAGTCACCGAATTTATACGCATAAGATCCCGTTTACATTCGCACCGTGCTCGAAAATCGCAGCACGAGACACAAAATCAGACCTAAATTCACACCATTCTAATACGTGAGCAAAAATAGGTCAGTCTTATTCAGCCCAAAACATCAATTCCCAATGTGTTTTCAGACAGTTCAAGACAACGCGTCAAACTGACCTCACGCAGCTTGCAGCTGTATGCCTGCGGCAAGTTTATAACTGGCACTAGCGCTGCACGTAACTTCAGTGGCCGCAGATTACCCATGGGCGAAACACACTGTCAAGCACGCCCCTTAATATAACGAAAGCATGTCGCCAGTAGTTTACGACTTTTGTTATTTAACTCCTCAGCTAAACCGCCCTCCGCACACAGTAGACTGTCGAACTGAATAAATTCAAACACATAAAACGCACGCTAAGCACGCTCCGCATAGGCGCGGAATCATGGGCTGGTTAACAACCCTCTTTACGCGACCACGTGCCTCAGTTCCTATTGAACACACCATGGTTCACTCAGTGTTCGCGATTTTCAGAGCTCTTACAGATAGCGGCAAGTGATAAAATTACATGCAGTCATCGCGACGACTGACTTTTATTGCGATAGCAATTATATGGACACTTCAACCGGATTTCTGCCGTTGGCGTCGCCGTCGCCGTCGCCGCGAGGTTCCGTATAGATAAAATCTTCGCCGCGCGCCGTATGCCCGAGCGGAAGCGTGCGGGGACGCGCGCTATCACGGAGAGCGAACGCACTCAATCTCCCACGCGCAAGCAAGGAAGCGGTAAGCCAGCGCCGGAGGGAGTGGGAGTGGAGGGGGGGCACTTCTACTCTGCCAACAACTGCGCTCGTCGCTCGCCCGCACCGTCTCTTATCTCCACACGGCTCTGACCTTTATGCGCTGTGCATTCGTCGCTCAGTTTCCGTTGAAGCGATAGACCGCACGTACCTTCGCCCGCTGCGGCGTATGCGCTTGCTGCCAGCGTTTTGACAGTCGTTGTCTGCAGTCATTCAGTATGATCTATTCGTGTTTGTTTGTGCGCGCTCACACCACGCTTGTTCATTCAGTTAGTAATAGTTCCAACGCACGCTACACATAAAATGCTGCCCGGATCGGCAGTGCAGCGCTACAGGTGTGTCCCTTCGCACGCGCTGCCCACGGGAAGCGCTTCTCATCAACACCACCGTTTCACACGCGCCTTCTCGTGTTCATCGAGTCTCTCTTCATGTCGGTCTACTTACGCCGCAGCACACCTGCTTACTTAATCAGCTCATGTTTACTACAATTCATATTGCTACCAAAGCCGCTCACCTTACTTCGTATGACATTGCTATGTTGCTATCGCATTCATTGCTTCGCCGTTAGGGCGAAACTGTGACATTTTTTTTCTATTGACATCGAATGACGCAGCACGCATACCCAGTCCGTTGTCAATCGCGGCGGCTAAACTTCGCGATGACTGAATGCCATATACGCAGATGGTGCCACGTAAGTTAGAAATCACTTACCGTGGAGGATTTGTTGTTCAATGCAACGAACGGTGAACGACTGTCCTCTTTTCGCGGTGGCGAAAGATGACTGACACAAGGGCTGGTAATTTGTAGCGATGCGTTATGCTTTATTCTATACTAGCCTTATCATCCATCGCTCACGGCCGGCTGATCCCGTTGATAACGTGAGCGGACCGTCGCTCTGACCACTGACAAAGCACGAAAAGCGCGAATAAGCATCGCTACAAAATACCGGTCCTCATCTCTCTTGGATGGCCTTGGCGCCTGCCGCCTGCCGGCTGGTGTTGTGCTGGTGTTGTGCTGTACCGCGACGTGGCGCCGGCGCGAGGTGGGCAACTCCGAATAAGGAACTAATTCGCTCATCTCCGTACCCGTTTGCGGTCTGGATGCCTGTTCTTTTACAAGAAAAACGGTGTGCTCTTTGCTCTACGTGTGTGAGCGATACATCGCCATGTTGCGGACCAGCCTCCTGCAGTTTAAGCAAATATACGCTACGTTTTGCTCTCTGTTGACGCAAGAGTAGAACGGGCATTCTACTGTCTCTCAGAAGGGCAGAGTATAAAGAAAACTTCACTGTCTCGCTGCGGATAGAGTGAGCAATGCATTTCACTCCACCCGACATTTTGTGAGAGTAAAACATTGCCTTGAAGAGTAAATCGGCCCCTTTGCTGCTGGGATACTCTCCCTAATTTTTAGAATGCACTGTCCCTCCCTCTGCGAATGCCCTGACGGCACTGGTTTACTGCCAGTCGGTGCGGTGATTTTGCTCTCAAATTATTTGCCACAATATATAGCACAATGAAAACACGCATACAGCTGTGCTCACATTTCGCATTAGGGAGTATCACAATCGTCGGACTGTTTTTTTTTCCTACGTTTTCGAATTTGGCGTGATGGCATAGCTGCTTGGTGGTGTTTGGTCGATCGATATCTCTGCAGATATTTTCGCCGATATATGTACAAATGTAATGTGTGCACCGAAGGAAAGTACTAGTGAACTGGCGTATATAACTCTGCAGTGCTTGCCAAGACCAAGTATGCGCACCTTTCATTTCGGAACAGAAAAAAAATGCTATAGAACCTGAAAATATCACGTCGGCTCGCAGGCCTGTCGAAAGCACGTCGACCTGTTACTTGAATGGAGAATTGTGTTTACTGAATTCTTTGATTTACTTAATTTTCGTTCATGTAGCCACTTAGTATACGACCCGCCGTAGTAGCTTAGCTACTATGGCGTTGCTCTGTAAGCACGAGGTCGCGGGATCAAATTCCGGCCGCGGCAGCTGCATTTCGATGGGGCCATAGTGCAAAAACGCCTGTGCCCCTTTCATTGGGGGCACGTTAAAGATCAACAGGTACCCAGAATTAACCCATACATATTCACATATTCAACTCGTGACACATATTCAACTCGTGGTTTTGGCAAGTAAAACCCCAGAATTCATTCAGAATTCACTCAGTATATGGCGCTGGGTGTGTGCCCGTTTTGGCCAGTCCTGCAGAATGGCCGTGGATCACTATCAATCCAACATAAAAAATTAACATATATGTTAAGAAGATTGGCTGATTAAGCGAATTGGTGTTCCATGTTACTTAAAAACAGCGCTTCCAACACCGGACTCAGAACTCGCCCAATCAGGCGTTCTTTTCAGCGCCGTGTGTGTCCTCCCATTTCTGTGTCCTGTGGTTTTTTAAGTAAGAAGGTGTGTTAAGATCACATATATCTCTAAAGCACACATACCTATTTATACATCGGTTAATATCATTCCATGAATTTTTTTATTTCGATTATTTTATTTCATTTAAACACTTATGTCTCCCCAGGGGTCTGCCCGTTCTTGACCAATCCTTCACAATGGATATGGCCAACTCTAACACAAGAAGTCAATAAATCACTAAACATTGCTTCATGTATGTCGTACTTTTATGTACATGCACCTGCCATCTCATTCTTCCGTCGACGAACAGCACACCTTGCCTTCGTTCTTCTGACATTACTGCATATCAATGTCGCATTGTGCATTCTCCTGATTCGGAGTTGGCATTTCGACATAATTTGTGAAATATGCAGTGCATAAAAATTGCATGACCATGAAGTAGGGACCGTTATTTACGATAAACATACACGTTTCTTGAAATTAAAGTTTGAATAAGACGAAAGGAACTTGTACACACCACCGTTAATTGTGAAAAGTTTAATTTCTCCTTTAAAACTTAGCTTGACATAGAATTGAACATCTGCTTTCGACATTCATATTTCTTAAGCTCCATACACTCTTGCAGGTTGTTACTCTTACGCGTGATACTTGGCAATGGCTGTTAATTTTGTTACAAGTAATGTACGGTATAGAGTTTTGCACATTTTATAGGCTTTGTACATTTTCTGCGTTGCATGTTATCAAGCTGTACCATCCAGTGACACCATGTCAGAAAGTGCACCATCGATAAAATCTATAACTACCCCAAACATTTACTTGGGGAAGCGGGGAGAGTGTGTGCCAAGGAGGCGTTCTGTAGCCGGCCCAGCCATGTCCGGCTGCAGCAGATAATGGTGCGCCCCAAGGATAATGCATAAAGCCAATCCAGCCATACCTTGAGGTAGGTCGTAAGGGTGTATTCCAAGGGTAAATCCTGTAAGCCGGCCAGCCGTATCCTACGCGACCACGCATAGGCACACCCCATCGGTAAAACATGAAACCAGTACCATCATACGAAGTGGCTGCCCGTAGAGCTCTACTCCACATGGAAAGTCCCAAACTATCCCCACCATATCCACCTTGTGCCATGGAACGGGGCACCCCAGGGGTAAAGCATATAACTGGTCCCATTATATCCCGCTGGCGTACTTGAAGATAAGGCCCATGGTAACAACCTGCTATCACTCCAACGGTATGTTTCCGGACACTGTAAGTATGCAGGCCATAGATAATATCTTCTACGGGGCACACCAAATAGATTGTTAGTATGTAAGGGCAGGTACCAAGGAGAAAACCTTAAACCAAGTGCGAGCCATAAGTCAATGTCAAAATCAGACCCATTACCTGTTTTAGTAGGTAAGGTCGTATTTACCGACTGTACATGGGCAGCGAATGTACCATTTTGTACCGCTCGGTAGGGGGGTCTAGCCTCTTGTAAGGTCCCTGTGATATGTGGAATAGGTATTATGGCACCAGGGTATTGTGTACGTTCTGTACTTCGTCCCTTACTGACTCTTCCAGGCACAATTGTGGCATGTGAGCGTTGAATTTGCAAACGTGCGTCTACACCATACCCAACAGGACGAGCGGTAAAACGGGGGGTCGTAACCTGTGATGTTGACCTGATCACGGTCAAGAGATGCCCCTCTGCGCGAGATGAGGGCTTGACTTCCGTCGCAGTTCTTGCCCCGCTTCCCCCAAGTAGTAAGCTACTAGGTAAGCGCGTGGCTGCTGTACGTACAGTTTCACGAGCACCGGCAGCCGTAGCAACTGACCGCGAGTTTTCAGAACTAGTTCTTGTAGTTTTCCAGAAGTGCTCTGTGACGTGAGGCAGAAGTTCACGTACCGTGCCGGCTCTGGCCCCACCACGGCGAGTTATTGAGATAGCAGCCGAGTGTGCACCTTCGATGGGTAGGCCGAGAGCCCTGGGTAGAGCCGCAGTATTAGTTGAGAGTGTAACCTCTTTGTTTACTGTGGTAGCGACTGACAGGTGACCTCCACTGTGAAGCGAATGTGTATTCTGTGCGGCTGTTGGGACAATATTCGCGCCTGATACCGCGTTAGGAGATGACTGCAAACTTACAGTGTGTACAATGACATGTGTGTTAACATTGCCTCCGGGAACATTAATAATTCTTCTTTCTGATGTCATTTTGGTACCGTTCGAGAAATGCGTCCTGGTGATAGTTGAATGACTCGTTTCTGTATGAGATCGAGCAGCAACGCCACCAGGTGTTCCGTTAGCCTGTAAGCGCACGCTACGATCGCGTAACGTAACGCTTACCGGTTGGTGCGCGACGCCTGGTGAGACACTACGCGCGATGCCTTTACGCGTGAACATCGACGTCTGGCGAGTGTACCAGGAACACATTTCCTGAAGCACGCACATCTTCACGCCGCGGCGTTCAAATTCCGCAAAGCCCTTATTACAGACGCAGGCGCCCACATTGCAGTCGGTGACGCACTTGCTGGGAGGACTTTTGCCACACTTGGGCGAACAGTTGGACACGCATTGCACGTACGTCGAGTGAGCTGGGCATATGGGAGGGCATTTCCTGTGTCGGATGCACATGTGCCAGTTGTTAGGGTGCCTGTGTGAACAAGAAAGAAATGAATTATTCAAACGACGAAGAAGTGTAGTGTGATTTGACGATGCGGACAGTAGTACAGGTAATCAGACAAAACAATATGCTATCAACTTTGCAAATGATAGGCTGGTTACTTGTGTCGTCTGATACGCCGACCCGTGGAAAAGAAATGATATGGTGCTGACAAGCGCGCCAAAGCGGAAAGTAACATTCTCGCTCAACGCTAGGAGCAAGACATTCCCAAGGTTAGCATGCAGCTCAGATTGTTACAACATTGCCTCTGCCTCGGCTGCGCCATCTATGCTGTAGGGCAGGAGTGGTATCACTTCGGTTACTTATTGTGATTTTTATTGGAGAACACAAAACCCACGGAAACCGCACAAATCTACATCCAAACACTTCTTCAGAGCCAGTTTTTAGTGCAGCTGAGCGTTGTTAAAAATTGAAACAAACCCGCGGTTATTTCAGTGACCTGTCAATAAACTAGAGAGTGTAGTCAGTTTCTTGTAACTTTTGTTCTGAGAGTGGCCATCACCAGTGCAGGAGTGTTAACTTCATTTGTCTATGTTTTGTAGCATACTTAAATCTCATGTTTGCCGAAGTACACATGAGCACAAAACTGCCGCATGCATGATTATTCTGGTATTTCTTCTTAAAATTTAAGACACCCTCCGTGTTAATCTTTAGTCGGCTCCTCTATACGGGTAAAACTGAATGAAGTGAAATTGTAGTAGTTTTTTTTGCATGTATATATACATCACAAGATGTTGAAGACTTTCTTGCAATATGTTCTCCATGGGTGGTGTACTGAGAACATTTCTCTATATTTTGTACTCGCTGAACAATTAAAGCTGAAGAATGTGGTGTGCACTTTACGTTGCGGTTGGACCTATAAAATCACAAAAAGGTAACAAATATGCAAGAACAATGTGCAATTCCTTCCTTAGCGCTCCCCGTAAACAGCCATTCATCACACATTTTATTGCACACTATCCCAAGCCGCAAGTTATGTTGGATTGGGCAGGCTTAGGTAGTCATGGGATTGTTATTGTCCATGCTGCATATTCGCTCATACCCATTCGTTCATTGCACAGTCCATGCCTCGCAAGGGTACCTGTCACACTACGCGCTTGAGCTATGCTCGTTTTTAATGCCGTCTGCTCGCGGAATGCGCGCCTAGGGTCGAGAGTGGAAACGGCAATTTCACTCACACCACCCAGCCGGGAGGGCAGTCGCATCCCGCGTAGCACGGCTTCTGGCACGATGTCTCCAGTGGTTTGTTGCATGTGGCAGGGCACGCGGATGCGCACGTGTGATAGTCTCTCTGCCATTGGAACTTGCAAGGAATGCACTTTATGCGCGGTATGCATTCACCCCACGAGTTGCGAACGTAGCCCCGCTTGCAAAGGCAAGTGCGGAGCTGCATGAGCTCCCAGGCGGGCGTGAATAAAGGCCGGCAGTACCAGTCCCGCTGAGGCTTTCCGACCACAGGGTCTTCCAAGGGACCGCATACTGGAGACGAGCCACAACCTCCGGGTTCTGCGAAGCGTGTGAAAAACGTTTTCGAAATGTCGAGGCAGACAAGGCGCAAATTAAAATTGAAGGCAATAATGACGTCGATTCATTGATTGTACACATATCACACTTGGATTTTTGCATTTAGTTTCATTTTACTTAGTACCTTCTAGGCCCGAAGGCAATTCAGGGGAAGGGAGTGGTAGAATCCACAAGTACAGTCACAAGAGAAAATACTTCGTAATAGAATATTAGCTAATAATTTAGAAAACGAACAATGTGGCGCATAGAAGTGATTGATCTTGCAAGACGATTCCAGGCCTTTGACTCTGGGCAAAGAGTGAGTGCCGGCAAGCTTTTATGCTTCAGGTATTGTTACCGACCTCACTACTGTCGCCATAATTACAGAATTTTTGGTGCAACAGCTCCCAGCTAAAAACTGGGTTCGGGATGTCCACCCGCTCATTCTTTGGTTTAGACTGTCCCCAGGACAAGTCTTAATCATGAGCTTTACCCTGCCCGTATGTCGACAAAAAATTTAAGAGCTTGCTGCCGGCACCAGGATTCCAACTAACGCCCCCTGCGGGTTTTTATAGTTGGGAGCCAGGTGCTCCAGCTATTGAGCGGGCGCTTGGCTCGGTAGGCTACAATTTGAGCTGCGCTTTCTGTTCCACGTAGGGCTTCGATAGTTTCGGTGTCTGTGTATACAGGGTGTTCCAGCGAACACTTTCGAAAATTCTTAAAGGCTTCCTGTGGTAGAAAGCACAATTCTAGTTCATGAGCTGGTCTACTCGAAGAGGCGCACATTACTTGCACAAGAAATTGAAATGCATAATCAAATAATTAACAAAAATTCACTAATTAAATTTTTACCTAATTACCTGATGGTCCATATTACAATTTACAAATTGTAGTAGTGGAGTTCGCAAGGCGGATCCACTTGGAACGAATTCTCGGGATGAAGCTAAACATTTCGACAGAATTACCTGTCTGGTTGGGAAAATTGATTGAGACTTAGAGATTGACTCCAACCAAATAAGGAAACAAGGAAAGAAGGAGCCGAATTGGTTCCGAAACGTCGGGCTAGTAAATTTCCTTATTTGGTTGGAGTCAATCTCTAAGTCTTCATTCTCGGGATGACACCAGTTTCTAGATATTAATTCCCGAACTTTGCGGAGAAATGCATTGGCCTTCCAGTTAGTTTCTTAACAAAACGTCCCTTTATGCATTGAAGCACAAAATTAACTGGAACGCCAATGTATTTCTCCGCAAAGTTCGGGAATTAATATCTAGAAACTGGTGTCATCCCGAGAATTCGTTCCAAGTGGATCCGCCTTGTGAACTCCACAGATACAATTTGTAAATTGCAATATGGGCCATCAGGTAATAAGGTAAACATTTATTTATTGAATTTTTGTTAATTATTCGACTAAGCATTTCAATTTCTTGTGCAAGTAATGTCCGCCTCTTCGAGTAGACCAGCTCATTAACTAGAATTGGGCTATCTGCCACAGGCAACCTTAAATAAATTTTGAAAGTGTTCGCTAAAACCTCTTGTATATTTCTGAACCCACAGCAAATGATATGGTAGGGGGCAAAACTAACGTCATTTTGCATCGCAAAATAGTAGTTTTGAGATAATATTTCTATGGCCCGAGGGAGCCTGTGGTTTCTCAATAAATAAGTTGAGAGTAGACAGAATTTCCGAAGCCTGATAAATTTTAGGGTGATAGATCCACTACTCTAGGTACAAACCCAGAAAATATCTTGTTACGTAAATCTGACCTTAAAGCTCAGCCGAGGTAAAACTGGGACTTATCCTGCCATTACCGGTGGCTGCTGCGTACGCTGCGTGGGCGCCTATATCTTGAAAGCTATCTGCGATGTGTGCAAAGTGCGCAGAGTGTTGGTAGCTTCGTATGCACTGTGCTTTCGACGCTTAGTTCGCGTTGAAGCGAGGCGCAGCATGAAGGTTTCGCTCACTACTGCTACGGCCACGCTGAGCAGCGTCTGTGTTTTTTCTTATGGTGAAACTGTAGATGAGCACACAGCCGATATCAGCATCTGTGCCCTTTCCCAGCGCAAGCAAAACCGTGCTATCGCTCGACAAGCTTTAATTAACCGCGTTCAAGCACGGCAAAGTTTTTTTGTCATAGTCTTTTACGCGCCAGCGTTAGCGGCTAGTCAGTGAAATCGGCGTTGGGTAGTGTGAAGCCCCGAAGGAGGCGGAGGAGGAAGGCGCTTGGAGGTGGAGAAGACAAGTGTGGGCTGGGTAAACTACGAAGGAGCACGCTCAGAGCGCTAAAGATCAAGGGGCTTTACAGCGCGCGGCTAAGCAACGCCACCTAGAGGAAATTTTAGGCGGTGTTCAGCGAAGCGTCGAAGGAAAAAAGAGGCGAACCTTCGCGGAGGACCAGCGTAGGTTGGAGGCCCGCTGGGTTGACCTCCTCTGGCCGTTGTACGGCTGCTGTGCGCGGAATGGACGTACTGGGTTCGTTTCGGTATCGCGTCATATGCTGTGTGTGTGAATGAAAACGCGTCGGTGAGCCAACGTTGGCGGCTGAATCTCGTGCCCACAAGGGCGGAAAGCGTGAAGGAAGCGCGCCGTTTTCCCACCGGCAGGGGTGTGTTTTACTCCGGTGGCTGCTGCTTACGGCACGGCCGCGCAAGCCCTATCGTGAAAGCTATCTCCGATGCAGACAGTCGAGGCGTAGGGACGCACCGAGGGCCGATGGCTTCATGTGTGCTATAGCACCCACACGCTTGCGCGTCATCCGCGTTCACGAAGTGAAACGTCACTGCAACTTTTTTTTTGTTTCTTTAAAAACCAAACTACCAATGCTCTGCCCGGCGTATGTAAATTATGCAGGCCATCACCACCTTGTAGTCCGCACACGTGACCACTTCGTGCAGAAGCGGTCACCTGTGCAGGGCGAACTTGGTGGAGTGGCATATCTTTTGGTGGACCTTAGACCTCGTTATGCTGCGACTAATTCGGTGGCAAGTTCTAACAGCGAATCTGTTCTAGCTAACCGTAAAAAGTGGCGCCTGCTGTCGCAAAACGTCGCCGAGCTATGACGTCACTGCGTTGCCGAGCAACCACCTCGCGGAGCGGCGTGTGCCTCACCTCCTCTCCGTGCCCTGCACATGCTGCCTTGGTATGGGTCGTTAAGGAGAGGGAAGGAGAGCATGCGCGCGGCGCCGGCAATGCTCGGGAGAGTGAAAGAGAAAATGAGAGCGAGATAGAGACAGAAACAAATTGTAGCAGCACCAACGAGGCAATGCGCAGAGCTGCTGCCGACGCCGCCCGCGTTGCCTAGCCGCGCATGCGCCGAAGCAGTAGCGATGACGTCACCTCGCGTTGCCTATAGTAACCGCCGGCGCAGGTGCGCGCTTGCTTCGCCCGACACAGGCACGGCTGCTGCCTGTCTGCCTGCCTGCGTTTGTGGCATGCCAGGAACGCTGTCGCTTGCAGGCGCCGACGCGTCCAGCGCTAGTCACGCGAAATGTTGCGAAAGGCAAGGTACCTCCAAAAATGATCGCTCGGGAATACCTCCACTAGATGCGTAGCTAAGTTAAACCAAGTTAAGAGCTAGCAGCAACCAAGTTAATACCTAGCAGTAGCAGCCAGTAAGACTTAAAAGCATTGACACTTTCGCTGTGCCTAAACTTTGCACAACCGAGTGCACACTTGCCCGCTTTTTTTCCGCGCTATACAAGGAGAAGCTTGGGTGTTGCAATTGCTGGAATCATCGCAAGGCTAGGTTCCTCCTTAGCTTGTAGCAACCTCCGCCTCCAGCACTTCACTAATAGCAACAGTTGAGTGGTGGCTGGAAAGCTTCTCAACGGGTGTCACAAAGAGAAACAAGGAGTGTCGCAACGAAGAAACCAAGTGCGTATGTCTCCTTGCTATAGCATGTTAACAATGCAACAAGTCAACGCGGCCTTACCACGAAAGCGCATAATACCCTTATTATGAGAAGCATTCATTCAGTCATACTGGGCATTTTGCCGTAGGTAGGAAGATCGGCTCGCGTCTCGCCTTTAATTGTTTAGCGCCTGTTAAAAAAAAGCCGGCAGATCCCACGCCCTGTGGGAATTGATGTTATGGGAAGCAGTGTGCTTCCCATAACGACCTAGTTAATGAAAAGACCATGAGAGCACCAAGACGAAGGCGGCTATTTCATTACCTACATGACACACATGTTGATATCCATGTCATGGCCTATCATTTATGTTTGTCATACACTGTTATCATACTATGCCAATTTTGGTACATACCAAGTTAACGAAACGACCATGAGAGCATCAAGACGAACGCGGCTATTTCATGACCTGCATGACACACATGTCATGATATTCATGTCATGGCCTATCATTTATTTTCGTCGTCCACTCTTGTCATACTATGCCAATTTTGGTACATACTAAGCTAAAGAAACGACCATGAGAGCACCAAGACGTAGGTGACTAGATAGATAGATACTGTCAAAGTGGCAAATGTTCGCCAAGAAATGCTTCGCATTAAAATGATCGCATCAGTAATGAACTGATTAAATCTGGGTTCGTCAGCACAAAAACTCCGCAGAACCCTTCTCACAATGACAGCCCACATTATAGTGATTAGCACTCATGCAATGTAGCGAGAGACCGTATTGCTAAAGGCCCCCCTTTTTGTACAATCTGCGTAGCTATTCGCTGATTTTCACTGCTTCGGCTATGTGCTACGTACACTGCCTTCGATATCAGCCCGCGTTGCTAGGGCATGCACTCGCCATCGTTTGCCATGTCCCTGGCGGCATGACGACGACTGTATGACGACGACGGAATGACGTCGATGGAACGTCAATGACGGCGCGACCGCTGTGAGATGACGATCCGAAATGACCACAATCGTATAACGATGACAGCTTGACAACGATGCCATCATAGGCGCAGTACCAGAGCTCTAAAGTAAATCTTGACCTTAACACTGACCTTCATAAGCGCCCCGTCGCATAGCAACACGATGCTTATTAAAGCGACATTGCCCAGGTCGTAAAGAAACAGGTATCCTTTCTTCGCCGGTGCACAATAAGTGAGTAATAATAGTACTGCCGTCATACTAACGGCGTCGCCTTGCTGTTGCCGTAACACAAGCGCTCTCAGCGCACAGACAATCGCTCGCCTACAGCAAACAAGTTGGTCCATCGAGTAAAACTTTGCAGATGAAGCATGCTCTCCCAATTCCAAAAAAGTATGGCTAATAAAGAAAATATATCATAGAAAAAAGCGCCGATGTTGTTACGACAACAGTCCCATAGATGAGCGCAGGCTGCTAGCAAGTTGAACTTTCTACGCTTTGCTTGGACTATGCATTAAAGGCACATGCAACGGAATCTAGGACCGCTAAACAGCCTAGTTTAAGATGGCGTAAATATAGAGAAGCCTCCATGCAATATTTATTGTTGGAAATACTAGTGTCAGCGTCATGAACAGCATTGAAAACATACCCATTTCTTGGACCCAAAACTGCAGCTTTATTTCCAGCCTAAGAACGGCAAATTGGCGTTATTCCGTGTGGGCATTGCCTAGGAAGTGCACTTGCTTTGTCATAATGGTGATGGTAACGATGAAAATGGACGGCACTGCTCTTTTTTTTTTCATCAGAGATAACGTATAAGCTGTTTTTATTAAGTGCTCGATCGCCTCGCCAGTCAGCGACGAATTTGAAACCACCTAGGCAGCTCAGTGGCTATGGTGTTGCCCTGTTGAGCACGAGCCAGCGGATTCGACCCTGGCTACGGCGGCCGCTTTCACGAAGGGGGAGGGGGGGGGATGTAAGAAGGCTCATGTACCATGCGTTGGGGGTACTATTTATCAGAAGTCGCACTCTACGGCGTACCTCCTGACGAGCTTATGGTTATCCTGAGTTCAGCCACAGAATGTATTTAGGTTGTTTGCGTTCGGGCTGAGATAGTGAATTTGAAGCTACGGCTAAAGATAAAGGTTCAGAATGATGCTGTATAAAATGTTACTCACTAGTACACTGAGGCTCTCCGCTTACCACCACGACGCAGATGGCGGCAAGAGCGATGGTGGTGCAGTGCATTCCACTTCACGGCGATGCAGTGAGACAAAGTAAGAGTTGGCATATTGCTCCAAATCGCACAAAACGCTCCCGTCGTCATCATTGTCTGCTAGAATTGAGGCTCATGCTACCCATTGTTTTAACGTGACAGTGTCATTCCTATTCTCCAAATCCATTGAAACTTCTCGTTCGCACATAATTAAACAAGAAAAAAAAAGAGATGTCAACCAGAGCGTATCTTTTTACCGGCTTGTGCAGTTGCGTCACTCAAACTGCTCAGAGAACAGACGCCTTCACAAAGAACTGGCCCTTCTCAGACCCGAACTGTAAGTATAGATTTACAATGTTCAGACAGGAGATAAAATAAACTTTATTCACATCACGTTCAGGCACACAGTGCTGGAGCCCAGCAGTAAAAAAAAAAATGTCAGGGCTTGGGTGGGCTCCTTGAATGCTACATTGCAAGTAGCTCCCATTTTATCACCTTGCTAACTAACTAGGAGGCAAATACACCAAATCTTCGTCACGGATATGACGTCACAGGCACGTGTGGAAGTGGCCTTATGATACCGTTGCGTCAGCGCTTCGGAACAGTGGCGCTCGTTAGAACCGGATCTCTGTGTCTTCACAGACGGCCACAAGCGCGTAATAGGCGCGTTTCAAGTACCGCAAAATGGCATTAAAAATCAGGGTTGCAAGTGTCAACATCCCCTGCCCCCGACATGATGCCGCATTTTAATCTATATTCAGTAGAACAAAATCAATTTTTGGCATAACAAAGACTTCGAGATGGTGACGTATGTCACACGCAAGGATGTGCAGGTTTGTCTATATAACCGTGGTATTTAAACAAAGATGGACTTTTCGCGTTCGTAGCAGAACAGACGGTAATAAGAACCGAATTGAAGAGCGATCATGTCCCTGATCTGCTTTCACTCTCAAGACGATGTAAACAGCTTGGCAAGGGTGGAGGTATCGCACAGGCACCTTCAAAGTGATATTGCGACTACAAGTTTACAAATAGCAGTTCATATCTCTTTTAGCACCCAACAGAAGAAAGAATTGTAAACTAAGGGCGCTGCAACAAGAGCCTGCATGTCAGCCTAGACCACAACATCTGTACACGACAGGGGCTCATCGCAACATGGAGACAGAACAGATGGGATACCGAAAATGGGAAATTCAATGAATTCACAATGACGGCTCATGCCGGAGTCAACAGTGGCTCCATCCTGAAGCTGTGTATGTGAATATTTCTTTTTCACAAATGCTTAAGAAGGAAGACGTATGGCCTCATCATTTAACGAGCCATCATTAGGCAATTGTTTAGTGCTTGCAGTAGTCGAGATTTCAGCCACGGAATCCCTTTGTCCAAAGTGGGGTTTAGAGCAGAGAGTTGTGCACGTGATCGAAGAATATTGACGGTGCGTCACCGAAGCGAACTACGTTCGAGGTGCAGGATGGAACTGAACCATTAATATGGTGGTGGACTGAACAAACACTATGAACCTGCGTCCAGATTGCAAAAAAAAAAAAAAAAAATCTGATAGGTATGTTTACAGCTTCTCAGTTGTTTCAAAGTAGTGTCAAGTTCCTTGAGGACTGTGAAGCAGATATCATGCATTTTTCTGCTAAGAAGAACATTTGTTGTGCTTCATTAAAATGTGCGAAGCAATTAATGAATCTGTTAAATACTTGGTACTTAGTGATTAAGTTCTCATTACGCTGTGTTCTGGTTGTTCTCACGAAACTGCTCTCTGTAGGCACACAATGATTTCTAATGTATTAGAAACCCTGAGTCACTGCGTCTTTTGAAATAATATTAACCAAAGCGCCAGAAAATAGCACGCAAGTTCGAAAAGTTATTTTCACTCGAAAGCGCTCTGCAGTTTGCGGCAGAAATATGTTAAAACCAATGTATTTCGTAAAATGATTTTTGAATGAACAACTCTGGAGTAATGCAACTAAATTACAGGGTTGTCCCTAAATTAATAGGCATTGAGTACTAACCAGTTCCAATTCCGGAATTACAACGTGTGTGTTAAAGGGGACTATGCGATAGTGATTCAGTTGAAAATGATACAAGGTAATCAGCAATCTTGAAGACAGGAGCAGAAATAAAGAGTGCTGATTACAAAGTACTGTAAGCAATGATGTCACAATCCTGCATCTTCATGAAAACTGTTTTTTTTTTATCTTGGACTTCCTGAATTATGTTTCAAAAACTGCTTTGAAAATCTATAACACATATTTTGTTCCAATTTATTATAATTTTAGCCGAACGAAAAAGAGCAGCCATAACCAGAGTACGGTGAATAGGCCTTCTCTATTTTTTTCATCTCAATAAATAACAATCAACGATTGCCATACATTTACTGACGTTCGCTGCTGCTCGTCCGTCTTTAGAGACGAGCACAATCTTAGCTGTGCTACAATATCTTCAGGAAGATAAACATTTCTTCCTTGCAGGAATTTGTTTCACAAAGCATATGTTTGAGATCGGTGCGGTCACAACATTGATTTATAACTTGGGTGCCCAATAAAAAGTGATGTTTGTTTGAAGAAAAAGGCACGTTACGGGCTCATCGCGACGTTGGGCTGTGTTGTTTTACTCGCTGCCTTTAAAGTAAATGAATCGTAGCTCCGAGAACCGCTGCTCACCTTCAACGAAATAACAACGCACTATCAGCTGTCGAGGAGGGCCTTCCCCATCCCTAACGCGGAAGTCAATAGACCACAGTCATGGATATTCAGAATGCTTCAGACACGGTCGTTCCCCTCGAGAGGCAGACTGAGCCTTGATTCACTAGAGGTAGAGCCGCAATGTCCGGATTGTGGCGAATCGTAGTGCTCGCTAGCGCACATGCTCTGGCAATGCTCCGCGTTTAGCGGCAAAACGTTCAGTAAAGAAGAAGACTGGGAGGACGCCCTGCGAAGCGATGACCACCAGACTCAGCTCCGGGCCGTCCAGAGGGCTCACGAAAGGGCGGAGGCTCATGGGGTCACCGTCCCATTGTGGATGCGGCCCGCGACTCCTGCCGACCACTAAACCAAGAGTGGGTGAGGAGGGGTTGCTCAGGACTCAATAAAGTTATTTGCTCCTCCTCCATAGAACACGAAAACTGCCAATTCGCAGAGCAGCTCACATAGTCAGTTGCAGCTCTGATTTTGAATTAAAGTGTTTTGCTTAATGGAAGTAAAGAAAGGGATCCTTCCCCGTAGCTGAAGAGCTGCACACTTCTCAATAAATCTGGAAAACAGAACAGTCTTCTCAGTGTCTCGAAAATGTTACTCAACACCCAAGTCCTTTTCGATGCCGCGAGCACTGCTGCGCTGTTGCATGCTCGAACAATGCCCCGTGCCATTTTAAATATATTTCTTTGTTGCGTTTTCTACTGACTCAGGCCATTGCTTCTAACGCTATGATTGAAAGCGATACGACAGGTGTGAGCTTATATTTGGAATGAAGCGTATTCTTCGTCGTTTTCTCATTTTTCTGTTGGCTGTGGAAATAACTTTACCTTGGATGTTTTTTAGGAACATTACCCAACCCCTTAAAATAGCACTCTGGACTACCTGCAAAGCACCGGACTGGGCTCGGTGTGTTAAGGAAACCACTATGTCACGGGCTTTTTTTTTTATGTAGCCATGCACTCATCGTCATCGTCATCATCCCTAATCATTCTTTCCCTTTCCTTCCCATTTGCAGAGCAGCTGGCAAGCATACAATCCCAGGCAAACTTCTCTGCTTTTTCTATAATTTATTCTCACCACTTTTAGTTTGCAGTAGTACTGCTTTTTCGGGGCTACAGATGGGAATTTGCTTGGCGCATGGCGGTTGCATATCAGCATATAATTAAAGATGTCTGCTTCGTTTGTTGAATCTTGCACCGGCACCTCAATACTAGTACGCTAATATTACATCAGCTTTTTCAAAGTAGTATCTCATATTCTAGCAATTCTTTGTTCGAAAAGTTATAAAATCTTACTAGTTTTTATTAGCTTGAGAATGCCACATAATTATTCTTCACCAATAAACTACTGACCGGTCTAGAGCGGAAGGTGCCCAAACCTAATCACGCCATGATAAGCTTTAGGGGTTTTTAATTTTCTTGTTTACAACAACTCCGCTAGTTGTATTAGTAACGTATCTTATGATCTAGAAGTGATTGACAGGTCTTGCCTAACTTTGCTTTTTTCTTTGGTGTCGCTTTCAATCACAGCTGTAGTAGTGCGTAACAAACGCTACTTGGGGCGCACATGAAGCAAAGCTGAAGTGGGACGTGAAACCTCTTTAGTTGAGATAAGCACGGTGATGTGTGCGCTTGTGTGCTTGTGTCTATGAAATTCGCTCCATATTTGAGTTTCTCTAAAGTTGAGGCCTTTTTGTTGTTGCCTAACACGGTTCATGAAAGCTGTACGCACTATTCACACTACTGGAGGGCGCATGGGACTGAGACCAGTAGCAATAGATGTCGACCCACCATATTTCTAGGACACAGCCTGCAGTTCGTATGTTTAAGTGTGTGTCAAAGGGAACCAAAGTTGTTTTCAAGCTCAGCGGCCGAAATTTAGCCGCTGATAGAGCGATAAGGTGGTATCGCCTTGGAGAGAAGGGGACAGCTGCCGCGGAGGTAGAGCCAGTGGCCATCTGGCAGAACGCAGAGGCCAAGCGAAAGGCGCTGGCGTCTCCGGACCCCGCTGGTTGGTCGCAGAGGAGGTGACGTCATGCCAGCGCTTGGCAAGCCTTGTGGATTGGTGTAGCGGGCGCTCAGCGTCCTGCTGCGATGACAGTGGCAGAAAAGGAAGATAAGCTGGGAAAGCGACCCGAGGCTTGCCGTGAACGGGAGGAGGCTTTGAATGCAGAAGAACGAGGCAAGAACTGCGACCATGACACGAGGCTCGGCTACAAATTTCTCACTTCGAAACTGCAGAAAAATGGAAAGCAGCGCAACGCCAACGAACGATCTTGACCAATTATTCAGTGGATGCATAAAGCTATTCGCTCGTTTTGACAATCACGTCCGATGACTCCTTCATGTTTGTGGAGCTCGACTTGGCCTGTAGCTTGCAGAAAATCCTTCACTTGGTAACTTGTTTCCTTTCTTTTTGTAGTGTGAAAAGTTGTGCAGAAGAATGAGTGGAAAATTCCATTACCCTATAAGCATTGGTCAAGGAGTGACAAAACATGGTATGCACGCATATATTCTATGGCGTATTGTAGCAGTCATTGTGCATATTTGAGTTTCCCTACACTGTTTTACACAGCTCCATCAGTAATTGGGATGCTACATGCAAAAAATCAAACCTTTTTATAAATTCTGCTGAATTGGCCCATTAAAACCTACTTGGCCGGCTGTGTTGATGGGTTTAATCCGTTCTGAATAGTTTCTGCATAATTCGTCTGAAAATATTTTAAATAGGTCAATCCCTCAATTCACTGCTTTTTGCTCACGAAACCACCTTTGTCTAATTTATCATTTTATTGTGAGAGCACATCTGTAAATCTAGAAATTTGCTATTAGTTGTAATTAATGTGGTTAAACTTGAGAGCGCGACTTTTTTAAATGCACTGCAAATGCCTGCAGATTTCCTCAAAAATCAGTTTTATTAATTTTTTTTGCAGGAAAAATTACGAGAAATCAATTTTATTCACCTGTCCTACGAGCCCTTTCGATAATATTTTTTTTATATTCCTATGCCTGCCAATTCGCATTACGTTGCGGTCACGTATGGACTCTCTGCGAGAAGGATATTTAAATGTCGTACGATATGACCTCAACATACACGTTTATGGGAATACAACTTTGTCGTTGTGTTTGCGTATTATGGTTGCTATACCAACAGGAACGAATTGGATACACTCTCTGGTCGCATTCTAATGCCTAGTTCTATCTATTATGCGCCACTATATCGATGTATACTACCTGAGAAGTCAAAAACCAGAGCCGTCATACCTAGGTACACCCGATGACAGTCTACCCCACGGGCGAAACCCAAAACCGGACCCTCCGTACACGGGGGTAACCAATAATGGCGTTCCCCAGGGATAGATTCCGTAACCAGCCCAGCCGTATCCGATGGTACCCCGTAACGGAGTACCCCACGGGAAGTACACGGAACTGGCCCTGTCAAATCTGTGAGGAAAACCTAAAGGTGTAGCCCATGGGTAAACTCCGTAACCCTTCAGTCCATACCCCGCAGTCACACGTGATGCAGTAGCCAATGGGTAAGCTCCAAGGGCGCTCCAACCAAGTCCTGCGGAACTCCGTAACGGAACAGGCCATGGGTGAAATCCTAAATCTACCCCACCATATCTTGCAGTCCCACCCGATGCGAAAGTGCCTAATCTGGCCGGAGCCCTTGGGTAATGTTCGACAGGTGCCCCATTATACAATACCGTGACACGTGATTCTTCAAATAGGGGTGATAGACCTTCTGCACGCCATTGTGACCGCGTTCTGCTCGTGCCTGTCTCGGTTGCCAGATGCCCAGCGGAACCAAAGGACGTTCCTCGGTCGATGGAAAAATCTGTCCTCTTAGGTAGAAACAAATTTCTCAAGCGGATGAGCCTGGAACATTTTTCTTGCGGAACGCAGGACTTCACCCCTGCTCGCAGATATTCGGTGTACCCTTTATCGCAAACGCAAGAGGGCGTTCCGCAACTGGTGACGCACTTTAGAGGCGGAGTTTTTCCGCACCGCGGCGCACAGCTCGAGACGCATTCCTGAACCGACGAATGACGTGGACATCTCCGAGGACACTTGTCAGCCCTGATGCACATCCTTACCAAGACCGGGTGTCTGCATAGAGAACAATAAGCATATTAACATGTTTGAAAAAACGAGAGTGCTGTGTGAAGTCAAGGTGCATGTCTGAGAATTTGATAGAAAACAGTGCAGAATCACAGCCAGCGTAGGGCAGTGTGTTATGCTACTGCGCACTACATGCGTGGGAGAAAAAAAGGTGGTCATTACTATAGTTCAACAATTTTGAGAAATGGCATGCCAGTCAAGTTGCACCTTTGGCATGCAGCTTGGTTCATTATCAATTTTGCATGTATTTTTATTGTGATAGCAATTATATGGACACTCCAAAGCGAATTTTGCCGTCAGCGTCGCTGTCGCCATGAGGTTCCGTATGACGTCAACGGCGATGAAATCGTCGCCGCGCTCCGGGCGCTGTATGTGCGAGTGAAAGGGGGCGAGGGATGTGCGCTTTCACGGGAAGCGAACGCACGTCGGAGAGCAAACGCGCGTTCTGAGCCGTGCTCCCTGAAGGGCTGCAGAATTAAACGTCTCTTTCCTCCTTTACAATCACCATATATAGACAGCAAACGCGACTTTTTCCGTCGCGCGAAAGGCCGTGGCGGGACGGGAGGGAGAGAGGGGAGGGGACGTTTAGCTGCGGCACCAAATGCGTATTTATATAACAACATTGCGAGGCGAGAAGGTGGGTAAGATTTCCGACGCAGCTCGACGAGTGTCCCATTCTGATTCGTCGAAAACCTCCGAGCCGCCCCCAGAGGCACCGGCAAGAGTCACCAACGCCGCGCGCGTTCGGTGCGAACGCGGGCAAAACGCCGACGGCGTCGACAACAGTTCTGCGCGTTGCTGGCGCTGCTGCATGTCCAAGTTTACACAGCTGCACAGCTGATAAAACTACTATCCTAACTCCGTATAGCTCTCCACTAACTTGCTATCGCAATTGCTGCTTCGCCTTTCGGGTGAAACTGTGACAGATTTTTTATTGCGATAGCAATTATATGGACACTCAAAAGCAGATTTCTGCCGTCGGCGTCGCCGTCGCCGTCGGCGTCGCCGTCGCCGTCGCCGTCGCCGTCGCCGTCGCCGTGAGGTTCCGTATGACGTCAATGGAGATGAAATCGTGACCGCGCGCTGCCGAACGCTGTATGTGCGAGTGAAAGGGCGCGAAGGACGCGCTCTTTCACGGGGAGTGAACGCACGGCGGAGAACAAACGCGCGTTCTGCGCCGTGCTTCCTTAAGGGCTGCAGAAGTAGGCGTCTCTTTCCTCCTTTACAATCACCATATATGTAGAGCAAACGCGCCTTCTTCCGATGCGCGAGACGCCGTGGGGGAGGGGGGGAAGGGGGAGGGAAGGGAGGCGACGTTTAGCTGCGGCACCAAGTGCCTATTTATATCACAGGCTCCGGCAACAGTCACCAACGCCGCACGCATTTTGAGCGAACGCGGGCAAAACGCCGACGGCGTCGACAACAGTTCTGCGCGTTGCCGGTGCTGCTGCATGTCCAAGTTTATACAGCTGATAAAGCTAATATCATTACTCCGTATAGCTCTCTACAAATTTGCTATCGCAATTGATGCTTCACCTTTCAGGTGAAACTGCGACAACTTTTTTTGTTTGTTTATCGTACGGCATTACGTGATCAGTGCGCGCCTGCATTGTCAATGCAGAGTCCGGAGGATGTGGTGGCCCTTCAACATGCGGACCCCTGGAAGTTCCCGTGCAGGGAAAGCCCCGGCAGGACAGCTTCTGCCGACCTCTGTTCACGCCCGCTTGGGAGCTGCACAAGCTCCGCAGCTGCGTGTGCAAGCAGCGGTACCTGCGCAACTCCTGGGGCGAATGCATCCCGCGAAAGAAGTGCATACCTTGCAAGTTCCGATGGCAAAGAGATTATCGCACATGCGCACCCGGATGCCCCGCAACCTGTAACATGCCATTCGGCACGTCATGCAACAAGCCGTGTACCGCTGGTTGTGACTGCCCGCCTGGTTGGGTAGTGTAAGTGAGATTTCTATTAGGGTTCGGCGACACCCACCAGTACGTGCCATTAGAGAAGCGAACAAACAATATTCAAATTTTTTCGGACAAGCAAGATCCTCGGGGTTTAAACAAGATTGCGTTAAATTGCATTTTAAAATGTGGATGAGCGTTCCGTATACTAGGACCCCAAGGCACGACGTCATCGAGTTTCTGCGATGCTCGCAGAAGAGTGCAGTGTAGCATGTAGTTGTTTAGACATGTGCAGCAAGAGAGTTAGACCACCGTATGACATCAAAACTACTGCCACTATTCCCTCCATAGAGAGCGAGCTGGTAGCATTCTTTCCCTCGATGTGACTCATCTCTTGTATGCAAACTGGGAAGGGGCAAGGAACCGAATGTTACAGTCCGCTTGTAGTATCGATAAAGTAAGAAGTTAAGAGTTTTGTTGTCTATGATATCGAATAGAAACCTAGCATGTTATCCGTGAGAATCACTGTTACAACTTTCCTGGGTTTAATGCTTTCGTTTATTGTGCGCACCTGTTTGGTCTCTTTATTCCTTTCTGAAATGGTATTAAACCATGGAGATCTTCGTGCTCTTCAGGTACAAGAATTGCCCGCTTTCGATTGATGCAGTAATGCTTGCAAATTTCACTGGTTCGTCTCTCATCGACTTAAACAAGCCCGGTAGCTTTATTTTGTTTTGTTAGTACTAGTTTTACATAAGCGATAGAGGTTCTTTGACCAAGGTGATTGCCCTGCATGTCGGTGTATGATACGATGTCGCATTGTAGTGACGGTCGAGAATACATTAGCAAAACTGCGAATTACGAACCTCATTATTCAGAAAACTTGGTCCCCTAATCGCAAGTAACATTCAAAGCGTAACCATAGCGGCGAGCACAGTCGGCGATCGTCGATAGTCTGATTTGCGGGCCAAGCGCGTCGGCTTTTATACACGACTGGTCGAAGGTCCCAGCATAATTGCTCGTGCCCGCATGCCTCCCAGAAAATAATAAACAATTCATCTAGCGCATGCAATCGGATTACACAAGGTTCGGCGAGAACATACATAACAGATAGAATAAATGTTTACCTTCAAGTAAGTCCCCAAAAATGCCGGCGTGTCTTGCGTAGAGCAATAACACTAGCTGTTAGCGAATGCACTTCAGTTCCCGGAAAAAGGATAAATAAGTGCAAGTGTCAATATGCACTCTCTATTTAACAAGCTGTGCTCTCCTACCTTCTATGGCGTCAAAAGCTATTCATTCAGATCTTGCGATATAAAGTAACTCCGTTAATAATGTATTTTTTATGCAGGCACCCGAAACTCCCAAAGATGTGCATCAAGGCCAAGAAGTGTCTTCCGAAATGTCCAGCGAACTCAAGTTTCCAGTCGTGTGTTTCGAATTGTCGTCCTAAGTGCGGCGACAGCCAACCCAATAGATGCGACTTTCAATGCGATAAGGGCGCCTGCATCTGTAAAAAGGGCTACGTTGAATTGGAGCGAGGTGGCCAGAAATCGTGCATTCTGGAGGCAATGTGCCCGTCGCACGCCCGTACGAAACCTTTGTTTAAGCCTAACATAACTCTAAATACGGGCGGAGGAGAAAGGGTTCCAGTCACTGCCAATATCACGCGAGGCGTCGTAGGCCCTCCAGGCAGTACGGCCTTGCTTGCTCCCTCAGGACATGTGTCGACAAGTAGTACTGCAGAACTTGGTGGATCCACTGTAAGTACGGGAACAGGAGGTACGCATTTACCTATTACCACTGGAACAGCTGGCAATGTTCTCCCGTCGGGTACTGAAGCCACAAGCTCACCTGGGGCTACCGTGCATCGCCCAGCTCCTTTAGGAACGAGCTCAGGGGGCACAGTTTCAAGTACAATTACCCGCAATACCGCAGAAGGTGCGTACTCACATGGTACTACAGGACTTGCCAGCACTGTAACGGGAACAAATTCAGCGGCTACAGCAATTAACGGCCACGCCGGCCTTGTCGCGACGCAACCTAGCGGAGGTACAGAAGCCACACTATCGCCTTCTATTGCCATGCCTTCCGGAGGTGGGGCCAGAGGAGAAAGCGCACAACCACCTATTGCTCACCTTAATCGTAATGTGGGTTTCGAAGTCACAGTTCCAGGCACGCGTTTAAGTCTTGCTAGTGGGCCTCCCGCAGCAGACAATAGAACGTCACCGGCTGCTGGGCCACTGTTTATTTCCGATGTGAATAACAGGTTCGGTATCGTTACGGAAGCAGTGGGTGCACTTAATACAGGACTACACGGTGCAGCCCGTGGCAGAGGACACATGGTGGGTTCACCACCCCTCGTAACAGCAGGATATCACGGTGGCCGCTTCGGACTTCACCCATTCCATACGCCTTCATTTGGTTACAGCGGTGCTGGTTTCCTGCGATACCCGTGGGCTGCACAATTTCCGCACCCATGGGCTACGCCATCACTTATATGGACACCGCAGTACGGGGCCGCCCTCGGGTTCTACCCATGGGGCCTATCTTTACCCGCTAGGATAATCGGAAACGGTTGGACTGAGTTCGGAATTTCTCCATGGGGCTCACCCTTACAAGCCATTCGTGGACATGGCGGTGCGCATTTAGGATTTCATCCTTGGAATACGTTCTCACGCAGCGCAGCGGCATACGGCACAGCTGGTTTCCCATTTGGACGGAATAGTATATATGCACCTCGAGCCATCGGTTTCCCGAGGGCCAGTGTTGATATGTGAGCGGAAGTTGCGCGCTCCACTGGCATCACGTGGTATAGCGGCGCCCGCACCTGAGTACTTTCTCCGGGCAGTCGCTAAGTTGTAGCCTGCTAATTTTATTGTTTTCTTGTACCATAAGTACAATGTAGTTTTCTTGTACCATAAGAATATAGCTACAGTACTATGTAAAAGTAAACTAGTTGATATGCGATCTTCAAGTTTCTTTGCATGATGAACCCTAACGCATTATTTTTCGGTAGGTATTGGTTAATAAAATCCGACTGCGAAATGCCTTGTGGCAAAATTGCACTGCGTTTCTGACTTTTATTTTTGAGCGAGGGGAAAAAATAAAATGAACTTCCTCCGCGCAAACATTTTGAGAGATATTGTACTTAGGGTAAACAAATGCAACACTCATGTATTCATTTGAAACGGAAACTTAAACGATCATATTGCAGAAAGTGCACAATTTAACCGAACATATTGCCACTCATAGATATCGCGTATTTAAATTTCGATTTATTTAATAAGGTGCACACTGCCACTTATTTTCCGATATAACAAGCGCGTCCCTTCGTCCCATAGTGTTCCTGACAGAAAAATACAGGATGTGCCGTGTTAGGGAGTGGAAACGAGCGCCAGATTGGTGGGGATGATTCTTGTATGGCAGAGCCATCCCCTTAAAAAAGTTTCTTTTTTAAGAGTGGACGGGAGTGTGACCAGAATAAAAAAGGTCTTGTTTCAGTGAAACATTCAATATTTCTAAAAAAAGCTGTGGAATCAAGAGCCGTGTACTCAGTTCAACTTCCAGCTGCGTGAGAATGCGTAAGAAATGTAATAGACTCGGGGAAGTCGTCTGTGAGCACAGGGTAATACCGATTTGTGTTACGTAGCGCTCCATAATGGAACGTTTGTATTTTTCTTGTATATTGTATAACATTGATATATGTAAAATATAACCCACTGGCGACATTCCATTCTACGCAGGTGACAGGACTTTATTCTTTAATGATTTCAACGTAGTGAATTTAGAAGCCAGGACAAATAATTGGATACAAGATATTTCCCCCGCGGATAGAAGCTAATAGGATTTAATGGGACAATTAAAAACAACGCTCATATTTTTTAGAGCTCGAAATGTTCCCTACAGGAATAATATTAAATTACAATTCCGAAATGATATCAAACATCCTCTAAGCAGCATAAACATTTGTATGGCCATTTTTATTGACATCTAACTTTGAACGCCATCATTATCAAGCCATTTTTATGTCCACTGCAGGTCGAAGGCTGTCCCAGCGATCACAAATTACCCCTGTCTTGCGCTAACTGATTTCAACTTGCACGTGCAGATTTCCTAATTTCATCACCTCACCTAGCTAATTTTCTGCCGTCCTCGACTACGTTTCCCTTCCTTTGGCACTCATTCCGTAACTCTAATGGTCCACTTTTTATTGCGATAGCAATTATATGAGCACTATAGGCGGATTTCTGCCATCATCGTCGCCGTGAGGTTACGTATAAAGTCCAAGGGCGATAAAAAATGTCACAGTTTCGCCCTAAGGGCGAAGCAATGAATGCGATAGCAACACAGCAATGTCATACGAAGTAAGGTGAGTGGCTTTGGTAGCAATATGAATTGTAGTAAACATGAGCTGATTAAGTAAGCAGGTGTGCTGCGGCGTAAGTAGACCGACATGAAGAGAGACACAATGACCACGAGAAGGCGCGTGTGAAACGGTGGTGTTGATGAGAAGCGCTTCCCGTGGGCAGCGCGCGTGCGAAGGGACACACCTGTAGCGCTGCACTGCCGATCCGGGCAGCATTGCGTGTGTAGCGTGCGTTGGAAAATGTGGCCCGACTATTACGAACTGAATGAACAAGCGTGGTGTGAGCGCGCACAAACACGAAGAGATCACTCTGAATGACAGCATACAACGACTGTCAAAACGCTGGCAGCAAGCATACGCCGCAGCGGGCGAAGGTACGTGCGGTCTATCGCTTCAACGGAAACTGAGCGGCGAATGCACTTAAAGGTCAGAGCCGTGTGGAGATAAGAGACGGTGCGAGCGAGCGACGAGCGCGGTTGTTGGCAGAGAAGTGCGCCCCCCCCCCCCCCCCCTTGCTCCCTCCGGCGCTGGCTTCCTGCTTCCTTGCTTGCGCGTGGGAGATTGAGTGCGTTCGCTCTCCGTGATAGCGCGCGTCTCCGCACGCTTCCTCTCGGGCATACGGCGCGCGGCGAAGATTTTATCTATAGGGAACCTCACGGCGACGGCGACGGCGACGGCGACGACGACGGCAGAAATCCGGTTCAAGTGTCCATATAATTGCTATCGCAATAAAACGTTGCCCCACGCTGTATGCTGTATTTGTGCGCGTGAAAGCACGCGAGGGACGCGTGCTTTTTCACGGGAAGCGAACGCATGGCGGAGACCAAACGCGACGTCTTCCGTTGTGCGAAAGGCCGTGGGAAAATGAGAGGGAGGGAGGGGGGGCGACGTTGTGCTGCGGCACCAAATGCGTATCTTGCGACCGGGCGCAATAGGAATGATGATGATGATGATGATATATGTTGTTTTCTGGCGCAAGGGCCAGCTATGGCCAAAGAGCGCCAAGACGTGGTGTAGTGAGTGAGCAATGGTATGATCAATGACAGTGGGTAGGTGTAGGGTGGCTGTAAAGGGGCCTAAAATCCTGCGCACTAAAGGTGCGTAAAGGGCGCAATAGGAACTGGAATCTCGCAGGCGAAAGGAGGAAAGCGGGAAAGCAGCGCGGGAGGGACGAGTGCGGCTTCTGCTGTGCGAGCAACTGCGTACTTGGTACTTTGCGCGGCGGCGGGTGCTCGCGCTCACCGTATCTTGAAAGCGATCTGCAACGCAGCTCCTACCTTTGTATGCGCTGTGCTTTTGCCGCTTAGTTTCCGTTCAAGCGATAGACCACACGAACCTTCGCACGCTGCTGCTGGCGCGCTTGCTCACGCCAGCGTTTTAACAGCGGTTTTGCGCGGTCATCGAATGCGATCTATTGCTTGCTTGTGTGCTCTGACACCAGGCTTGTTAATTCAGTTAGCAAGCGAATACGCGCAAGTTTGTACAGCTGATAAAACTACTATCCTTAGTCCGCATAGCTCTACTAATTTGCTTTCGCAATTGATGCTGCGCCTTTTTGGGCGAACCTGCGACTTTTTTACCTTATGCATCACATGGCCTGCCCAGTTCTCTTTTTTTTCTCTTAATGTCCACTAGAATATTGATTATCCCAGAAGCTTAAGTTATCAATGCTTGCAGTCTACGGAAACTTGTTTCAGTAACAGCGTAAGTTTAAAACTACTCCTTAGTAATCAATAGCTTACTTCTATTTCGAATATTGTTTGCTATTCTGGGGTACGTTTACTCTTCAAACTATAGAACCAATAACTTCCATACACGTGAAATAAATTCGAGCTTTTCACAGCTTGAGTATTATGAAAGCACAATTTTACCTCAAAATATAAACATTGTTGAGCTGAGCACACTTAAGATAGGTTGTTCAATATATAACGAAATACAAGATAGTACCATGTATTTCAAGCAGCTTACCTTGACACAAATGTTATCTGCAATTCTAGAAAGGATGACTACATTTCCCAAACGAAAACAAATGCGTTCTAGTAAAGTTTCGTGTATCAAATTGAATTGAATTGAATTGTGGGCTTTTACGTGCCAATGAGACTCCGGAATAATTTTGACCACTTTAACTGTGCCCCCAATGAACTGGACAAGGGCGTTTTTGCATTTCAGCCCCAGCGAAATGCCGGGAGTTGATCCTGCGACCTCGTGCTTATCAGCCGTAAGACCGTAGGCGCTAAGGCAGCTGCGATGGGTAATGTAAACATAATTTTGCGCATCGACAGTAATTGGGAAGCTTTGATTGCTTCCAGCGTGTTATGTGCATATCTTTTTGTTAGAAAAATTGCATTCTTGGGTTTTACGCGCCATAACCATGACATGATTGTGAGGCAGACTGTAGTGGGGGACTCCAGAATAATCTTGACCATCTGGAATTCTTTAAGTGCACCCATCGCACGGCACATGGGCGTGTTTGCATTTTGCCATTTAGTACTGCCGCCGTGAGCATCAATGGAACCCGCTACCTCGTGCTTAGCAGTGCCATGCCACGGCACTAAGCCACTGCGGCGGATAAATGGATTTCTTTGTGATCGTCGAAATCCATGCATTCCGCTTTTCTTATTCTAACGATGTGCGAGGTCTGTCCGAAAAGCTTATGCAGTGAGTGAGTAAAAAAGTGGGAGAGGGTGTTGTGGCACCGCTCTCGCGCTCTTTCCACTAGAAGAGACGCGGTTGAGCTCTAGTATGAGCCGGACTGCTCTTGGCAAGTCACATTTTTGTGCAGCTAATTTTTACTCGGTGAAATTGGCGATAGAAAAAGAAAACGCAAAAAAAGAAATTCCTGTATTTTACGTGCCAGAAAGACCACATAATTATGAGGCAAGTTGTCGTACAGGCTGCGGAAGTATTTTAACCACCTCGGATTGTTTGCCATGTCCTCGTGCACAGAAGCAAAATAAAGAGGATCCTTTTCAAACTTGTGAAATTCAGCAATTGTATTTCATGAAATGTTTCATTATTATTTCACCAAATGAGCATTCATATTTCATAAATTCATCAAATGTTGCAAGGTCCAATGGAACGAATGCTCTAAACGAGATAGCTGTGCTTACGCGAATCCAGCGTTTAAGAAAGGCAGTAAAGGCCAGAAAAACGACGCCAGATATATCCCAAGGATGTACATCTACAAGATTGCGAAGGCCATCATCCTCGTGCGAAGATGAAACCACCAATTCTCTGTGCTTTATTTCGCTCAGTGACCGCTGAATTACTGATAGAATGATAGCAGAAGGACTTGGTTGGGGAAAGTTGTCCGTTCTCTTCATATTGAGTGAGCTGAAATATGAGAAAGGCCTGCGCCACGATCGTGCCGAAACTGCTGCCATTTGGTGCAAACGCTGCGACAAAAAGAATGTAAGCAAGGTCGTTCCAATTTTTGGGTGTGCCAGGAAAAGAAAAGAAGCTGCAACATACGCTGCAAGCGTGAGGACAGATTACCTTTAACTACTGATTGTGCGATGGGATATTGGTGACGGTGGAAAAATCTATAGTGCAATGAATGACTGCACAGTGATATAATGCACGGAATGATGATAAGCTAGCAGTGAAACGGTGACGGGAAATGGTTCTCATAATAGAATCTACTTTTCGAAAAGCTACTATGATATCATATTAGAAAACGGAGTGCATAAACAGGATGGCACAATTCTGAACTTCTTCAAGGGCGTTTGTGAGGCAAATCTAGCGATGGTTACAAATGGCTGATGCGTATTCCAATTTTTCTCGTATAATTGTCTTGGAAGCTAGTACTTTCATGAGCTGTGTAGAGTTGCGCAGGTTACGCATTACGAAATCGTGGTCTTGAAAGAAATAACACAAAAGAAGATTCGTTAGAGACGACAACAGAACATGTGCCGCTAACGACTAAAGTTGTTAAGGGCACCTATCCCGTCGTCAGAAATCGCATAACAGCAGACGACTAATATAATCGTACAAAAGCAGACGACGGGCGGATATCACTTCCAACATTTCATTTTAGTGGCACGTACGCTGTCGTGTAGTCGAATGTGTCATCTTCTCTTGCGTTATTTCTCCCAAGGTGAGCCTGGGCAACCTAGCTTAACAGCAAGCCGTACTGAAACTGAACTTACTGCTTCCAGCCTGGTGGACACTCACATCCGGGAGCGCAAGGAATCTGGCATACCACGTCGTCCGCTCTGTTGCAAGTCGCCGGGCAGCCGGAGGCACAGGTGTGAAAGTCCCTTTGCCAACGGAACTTGCAGCGCATGCACATCTTCCTTGGCACGCACTCGTCCCACGAGTTACGCACGTAACCCTTCTTGCAGAGGCATGTGCGGAGTTTCTCCACCTCCGAAGGTGGCGCATACAAAGGCCTGCAGAACTTGTCTTGCCGAGGGTTCCCGAACACGGGCACTTCCAGATCGCTGCATGTTGGAGACTCGCAGCCTTCTGGATCTGAATTGGAGATACAAGGGTTTCGGTAAGGTAAAGTAAACATTAGGCAATGCTTTACTGATAATTTCTCAATTCCGAAATTCGACTAAATATTGTACCAACCTGGCTCAATTAGAAAAGGCACCGCATGTGCTCCGTACGTGCCATGAGCATGACGCGTGTAGACGAAGGAAAGAAGGGCTAATTTTCCACGTGTGCTGTTTCATATTATCACCTACACTGCAGACGCAAAATCTGAAATTATGGGGTTTTACTTGCCAAAACCACGATCTGATTATGAGGCACGCCGTAGTAGGGGAGTCCGGAAATTTGGATCACCTCGGGTCCTTTAACGTGCACCTAAATTTAAGTACACGGGCGTTTTCACATTTCGCTCCCATCGAAATGCGGCCGCCGTGGCCGGGATGCGATCCCGCGACCTCGTGCTCAGCAGCCCAACACCATAGCCACTGAGCAACCACGGCGGGTACGCAAAATCTTATACCCGTACCCGTTTCAATTCAAGAGGCTTGTGAAATATACGGTGCACCATATGTTAGAAGCATTTATTCTCATGACTCCTCCATTGATGGGAATCACATCGCGTCATTGCACATAGGTTTTCGAAACCTATGTTGTATTTGGTTGCCCTACTGCCTGACCGGTATGTGACAAGCACTAGGAAACATCACTACGCTGTCCGGTGCAGTTTCGCAGTCACTCGTTCGGCCGCTTTGAAAGGGTACATTCTATTAGCATGCATACCAGCGCAAACACGAACTCCGCAATAAAACATCGAAAGTATGAGCGTAAGCTTCCAGTTTAGTTGCGCGTCAGCTTCGGGTTGGAATGCATACTGTGGTTCATTACGTAGTGCACTTGTGCTGACAGAACGTGAAAGAACTCATCAACAAACAGCAGGGCGATCCAGGAACGATATCTCCGAGCTATACAGAGATATGAAGGCGTCGCTCTTACAAGCGCAATAATATACAAACTAACACGTCAAGAGCTACACTAATCTGCCATGGCGGCGTGTGGGTTTAGCATTGCGCAACTAAGCCCGAGAGCGTGGGACCGAATCCCGGCCGCGGAGGCCGCATTTCGAGGGGGTGAAATGCAAAGACGATCGCGTACCATGAATTCGGTGTACGTCAAAGAACCTCAAGTGGTAAAAATCAATTCGCAGTCCACCACTACGGCATTCCTCGTGATAATGTCATGGTTTTGGCACGTGAAACCAAACAATTTGATTTTTTCAATTATTACCTATACTCCTCAACAATACAGCTGGCTTGTATAGCAAGCTGCCTAGGTGTATTCTGGTCATAGTACTAGTACCTCCGTTACATAAGGGCTCGTAAAGCCGCCTGTATTCGCACACGACGAACCTTCCTTATTTCGGAGCTAGAACTATAGTAATAACAATACAAGGTAAATTTAAAGCAACACAGCGAAAATGGGACACTCTCTTTCCCTTCGTGTTTGCATATGGCTGCCTACTAACGCTTTGTAGTAGTTATGCCGCTTCCAGATTTATGACTGTGAATCTTGGCGCACGTCAGTTTGGTGCGATATCGCTTGCGTCATGATAACAAAAAAAAAAAAAAACTTCCTACTTCAGGAACGCTGACAAGACGCTGACCGGACATGACTTACAGGAAGTCAGGAAGCAAATAGGGTGGTAATATGTGTTCGTCTTAGCAGCAGTTGTCACGAGTTTACAAATTAACCCTTTCTGTACTGATATTCCATACATCCTTCGTTTTGTTTTTAAGGACTCCGAGTGGATGATAGCAACAGCCCCAACGAATGAATAAAATAAAAACACACTCTAGAGGTGGTGTATCTTCTTCGCGTTGCACCGAAACCATTTCGCGCGGGATCTTTTTGCGCGCGGCGGAGTTAGAACAACGCCCCCTACTCTGAAACAAAATACCGAGCCAACGTGGCGACTGCGCTTTGCAGCGATGCTGCTATATCGTGTACAGAGGATGTCGATGGTCGATTGAGTTTTTTTTAGTATGACAAATGACGTCGCAGCGATGGACTCGTCAGCTACCATGCACTTCTTGAAATGAGTACTTACTCGTACAGTTATGGTATCCGCTTACCACCACAAAGCAAACGGTGGCTAAAGCCACCGCAATGTACTGCATGCCAGTTCGCGCGACGCGGGATAAGAAAACCCGCCTTCGCCTGCTGCGAAACATTGTACAAAAAGCTGGCAATACCGACAATTGTGTTTCATACTTCGATGCCAGCAAGCCATTGTTGTGAAAACCAATTGTCACATGAGTGTTGGGCGTAGAGAGGGCATTTTTCACTTGTCGGGATTGTTTTAGATTTGCCGATTTTTAGGTTAACGCAGTGTTCAGAAGAAACTTGTAGACGTAGAGAGGTCGTAATTATGACCATGAGTTATCTTGCGCCGTGTCACGCTGGGAGGAGCTTTAGTGGGAAGAAAAAATATAGAAACGCATTGTACGTAAATGTTCGAGCTTTAGGTAATATGAACTGTCAGATAGTGGCTTCGTTGTCATGTAATATTGTGGCAATCGAAAGTATATTGATAGTCAGCATCATCGTGACCATCACTCTTGCGAAGCGTGAGGAAATGACAAGGTTGTACTCGACAACGAACCATGCAGAAAAAGAACATATAATGTTCTTTGTTCTATAATGTGTTTTGCACTGCATGCTAAAACATAAAATCCGAAATGCGTAAACATTAAACTAAATTACTTATTTAAGGATAGACTCCATAAACACCGACTCGTTTGGCACACACGGTGACAAATAAGTAAATAGCGATCAAGTAATAATAGGAAGGTCGAGCACGTACATTTACTTTGCAAGGGTGACTTGTTTGCTGTCTGAGTGTCACTTTAGTTGGGATTGACTGAGTTGAGTTGATTGAGAAAAAAGATTGACGGCCTCTCCTTCAGCTTCATTACAAAAGATGCTTGGTGCTACTGCATCATTATACGGTTTAAACGGCAGCCGGGAGTTCTAGAAGTATGTCATAGTTGTGTAGGTTTCATCAGAAAACACAGGCAGCCACATGTAAGCACAACAACGCAACTCTTTGTTCTTGAAGGCGTGTTTAGATTTTAAACCGAAGTTAACCTATGCCGCATGTGTTTTATATATGAAACCGGTGTTCGAATTATTTTAGCTAATCCGTTCATTTGCCACAAGTGTCCAAAACTTCGGTGTTATACGGGGGTGGGGGGGGGGGATAATTTCTCGGTATGTTAGACGACGAGTAGCAATATACAAAAAGGTGGGGGAGGGGAGCATTATCGTAAACAAAAACTTAGAGGACGCTTAAGCTTCTCCTTTAAGAGTAGAACGCGATAGCGTTATTGGGACCCCTTCGCATTGCATCGTTCACATACGGCAAGTAGGCTTCATTCACTGCAACACTGAACGTGGGGAAGCCACCTTACAAAGACCAAGCTTACACCGATCCCCTTAAAGTCGGCTTTACTTTTAAACTGAACTGCATTGCTGGAAACACGTTTTTCCAGGGGCAATATAAGCGGTCGTATATTAGAATGTGAAGGCCCTAGCACCTTTCTTTTAATTATTTTATTAATTGTTTGCTATTGCTCCAACGCGCGCAGGTTTAGTAGAAATGTTTGAGTTTGCTCGTAGCAGAATTAGGTTTCCTCGTACATTCAAATTACAGTCTGACGCCGATTGGTAAACAATCCGACGGCGAATCCGACGCCGAATGGTAAAGGCCTACTTCACCATTTTTCAGACGAATTTCACTGTGAGAAATTCAACTCTTCTTCACCAAAACCTTGCACCGCATGGAGGGCCTGCGCGGTCGATGTGGTTGGATGAATTTCTCCGCCACCCGCGATCACACGCCGGTTGCCGACGCCGGATTTTCTGCGACACGGGGCCCTATACGCTATCGCATTAAAATCTTAGACATTGCAATTAGGGAATTCGATGCACCTAGTGGTACAGGAGTAATAGTAAGAAGTATTGATAATGCAAATTCTCTAATGGCTAGTATACGCTAATGTTACAATACACATACAGTACATCAATCACACAAGGCAGTAATTCATAGTCTTCTAAAACGTGCCATAGAACAAACAAACAAAGAAAGTGAATGAAGCGGATCGCTTCAATAAGCGAACGTGTTAGTAGAATACTTCCGTCATCAAGGTGAATCAAAAGAGACTGTCAGAAGCCTCATAATTGTGTCATATTGACATTGGTTGAGACCGCATCATTAAATGTGAGTGCTAAAGGTGAAGCTAAGAATTTAATCTAATTCGTGCATATTTTAGGTAATGTGAGTGCTCGTGTTCGAGGTGAGCGGCTACTTGGGATCATAGGTCAACAATATAAACCAAACTTCAGACTCATTCAAAATTACACCGTTTACTTAGGGCTCGCTTGGATTCAGGCTCTAAAGAACTCTATTATGCAAGGCTCGCTCAAACTCAGACTCAGTAAATTATACGTAGTCCAGTCATTAGTGAATTAGTCGACCTATGCTTGAAACACCGGACGAACGAAGACTTCTAAAGAGGGGCATGTCGCGCTAATACGCGCAGGTAAAAAAAAACAACGAGAAAGCTTTGAGCCTATTAGAAGAAGTAAAATGGCAATCATTCTTTTAAATATATATAGGCCCCATTTAACACATGTGATGAGCCTTACAGGTTTGCTTTCTACAGATTCTATCATATCAATAAAGCGGCATAGGGGTGGGGTCACATCTTGCAAGCACAATATTGTGAAGCTTTTGTTACCCAAATAATGCCAGAAGTTAAGCATTAGCACTCATCCGATGTAGGAGAAGTTTCTAACACCATGTTTACTAGTGTTATGTTTCGGATATATTTCTAGAAGCATTAGCAAGATGTGCAAGCATAATTCACAATACCTGAAAACAATGATTCATCGGAACTGTTACGATGGCGAGATTTGTAATCACCAATACATTTGGTAATAAATTGGGGACAGGTTGAAACGTAACGTGTTTAGATTTCTCGATGTCATTTTCATTTGCAAGTAACTAAAGCCATCGTCGAATTCTATCTAGTCAGATTACACCAATATGGGGTGCGACCGCGCAAACATCTCGCTTTCATCACGTTCGGTTTCACTGTTACGTCACAAAGTGGGAAAGCTGCGGTACCGCCCCGCTGTCTCTGACGGCCGCTGACGCAATCGCAATTCTGACCGATCACGAAAAGGCAAGCGAAGGAACGGAAAACCGAGCTGTTTGCGTGATCACACCCATGGTGTCCGTTTTATTTGTTATTTCTTTACATGGTATGACAAAACGTACGCATCACCTCACATGAGGCGATATATCGTTTACGATAAAAAAACAACAACAACAGGAGGCTCGAAACTGATCATTGTCGGAGTCGTTCAGATATTTGATCACCATGTCTGGATCACTATTGATCTTCGACTTGGCGATATTCGCACTTTATTGTACCAGCGTTCAGACGGTGAATCATCTGAATATATTGTGATCCCAAACCTACCGTTTACACACGCACTCATTTTACGCATACACATGCTCGCACGCTCACTCACTCACACGTGCGTGCGGCCGCGCACTCAATAACGCAGATTTTCCAGCGAACGCGACCAAAAAATGTCATGCGACACAAACGCCACATAACCAATAATCCGGTATGATCTAATAAAAAAAAACATAAAATACATGTGTTCTCGTATGTTCATACGAGAATATTGGGTATGTGGCGTGTATAATATGCGTTTTCTGACAGGGAATAGGTGTTATAGGACTAACTGTTAATGGCCTTGCTGAGTGGGTCCACAGCCAGATCGCAGCTTCGATAATATGGCGGCTAGCAACCGAGACCGATGGGTCGCACGTCTTTACATCATACTTCTGAGGCTGGACATCGCCAACATAGAGGACCCTGGTTGCACACCTTCCCAACACGCCTTCACAGCATCTCCTTACCTTAACTCTGCAAGCGGAGTTATTCTACCATACCAGTGCGGCCACATCAGGGCGCATGTCAAGCTCCTCATATATGTCGACCAGTACCCTACCCGAGCCCAACCACTCAAGCCGCCGTTCACACAACGTCCCCTACGGAAGAATACAATTCTATTCCTCCGCGTCGACTCCATCTGCCACGCTCTCGAGGCACCGTGCAGCGGTCCACACCATGTTGTCGCACGCCGAGATAACATTTTACTCGGCGTTTCAGTGGTCGCAACACCATCGTATTCCTGCATCGGCTGAAACCTGCCTTTGTCGAGGCTCACGCGGCTGCTTCTATATTGGATGCGTGAAATTACCTTGCGACGGCATCAACAGGCTCGACAACGCAACACATGTCCTCATCCTCTGCCCCCAAGCGTGTGCATTGAGAAGACTAGGTCTCAAAAGGAAAGGCCCTGTGGGGGCGCATTTGCGCCGGTGCCAGTGACGAAGAGGACGTCACCTGAGAACACCTCGATGGCGAGTGTGCTGCTAGCAATAAATAAGTTCTTGCCCAGCGCTTCACGAGTGACGTCGTTTTAACCACACCTTCTTCGCCATTCCACAAGCACCGTTCCTTAATTATTCGTCATTTCATGGTATTAAAGCTGGCGTCATTGAATCGTAATTAAACCGCCGTTTTCTTGTCATCATCGTTATTCGGACATCTTCATGTATTCGCTGTCATACTGTGGTCCGTGGTCGTTTCATCGACGTCCTTACAGATTTGTCGTCAAATTCTCGTCCTGCCGCAATGGTCATGCAATCGCCGTCATCTCATTATCTTCATGCCGCTATCGTCATACGTGCAGTCACTGTCATGCTCTAATGGCTGACCCCGGCAAGCGAGCATCATAACAAAGTCTGCCGAACCTCGAGACAGTGTATGCCGCATGTAGCCGAATCAATGAACATATCAGAATTGCCTCTACAAATTGTAAATAAAGCTCTCTTCAGTGACACGCTGTGTCAAGACCGCGCTTGAATGCTAATCGCAATAAAGCTGACAGTCTTCATGAAATGGGTTTCGAGGAATTTTATTTTGCCTCCCTAGCGTTGTTTGCATCCCAATAGTCGCGTATCTCGCTTAAGCTAATCAGGTAATTTTTACCTGCTTATCAGCCTAGCAATTGACCTAAATCTTCTTAATCATTTCTCGTTTCTATAAAACATCTATGTCCGGGCTGCTGGCCTTGTGCTCTGGAATTACTCAGTGATAAAACAAATGATACTAAAATATTGGCATTAAAACAAACCTGCGTCATCACTCACAGAATTCCAGAATTCCATTAATAAAGCAAAGCTTTGGCCACGGCTACCGCATTTCGATGGGGGCGAAATGCAGACAACACCCATGTACTTGGATTTAGGTGCACGTTAAAGAACCCCAGGTGGTCCAACTTAATTCGGAGTCCCCCACTACGGCGTGCCTCATAATCAGATAGTGGTTTTGGCACGTAAAACCCCATTATGTACTTAATTTTAATAAAGCAAACCTTTCTGTACTGTATATGTCTATTTTCCTATCCATTACGTAGGCATGAAATGGCAATATGTCGCCGTTGGTAGTGACAGAAAACTTGCGTAATGATTACTGCATGAGAAAATGTCACACATTACAACAAATAGGTCATTCCTATCGCACCTATTTCAGTTGACTTATCCCCGTGATGAAATGCGAACGCCCAACTTGGAGACGCCCCTTACTTCAGCGATTACCTTGATGGTCAGGTAATCTTGAACTACTTGATGGTCAGCAGTTTTAAACAGTCACGAGTGTATTATTATTTCTGGATCCTGACGCGATATGTTGAAAACCACAGTGACACAGCTGCCACTAGTGCCAGACAACTCATGTGAATTCAGTGGACAGCGTGGTTCAGCACGAAGTACGCAGAATGCATTGATAAACAAGTTCAAACATGGAAATTGTTATACTGGGCTGGTAGTTTAACAAATGAAAGCTTATGCGCAAAAACAACGAAAGGACAAGACTGGAGCATGCACAGAAATACAGGACTCATTGCGCTTGGTGTCCTGTATTAGTGCACTTACGCAAGGGTGGCCATTTCGTTGTCTTCACGCACAACGTTCACTACAACGAGAGAAGGTGGACAACATGAACCGAAAACCACAATTTTTTTTCAGCTTCCTGGTCGAGTGAAAAAAAGATTAATGGTTTCGAGTCATTCTAGTTCGCAAGTAACCTTCAGGGTTTTTTTCTTGTACAGTTACAGTTCAGTTTCCTGACTGACAAAAAACAATTAAATTAGATACTGCAGTATCTGCGTGCAAAAAAAAAAACGATCTGATTATGAGGCATGTCGTTGTAAGGGGACTCGGCATTAATTGTGAGGACCTGGTACTCTTTAACGAACACCTAAATTGCACTTCGCACCCACCTAAATGCAGCCGCCATGGCCGAGATCGAATCTGCGACATCGAGCTTAGCAGTGCAATGGCATAGCCACTAAGCTACCGCTGCAAGTGCTGAATGACGCTGCCATATCGGAACCAACTTGCTCCTTGAAATTTAAGCAGCATAGCTTTCGTGCGCGACAGTATTGTCTGATGTGGTTATTTAAACAGAGGCGCACTATCGAAGTCTAAGTGGTGCCCGAAATCCGCCCCCATTTCCAAGCTGGATTGTTTTGTGAATGCGCTGTGGTTAGCGCTACCGGCTGCCAGCTGCAGGTTCCCACATGTGTTCGAATTCCTTTGCAGTGGCGGTGACATGCACCTGCGCGGGTATTTTTTATTTTTTTTGCCATGCGGTAAGGCGGAGAGCCAAGAAGGACTGACGACGACGAACTATAAGAACGATCACTTGCTGATTGCGGCAGTGGCATTACGACTGTTGCCGAAAAAAAAATGCCGCAGCAGAAGTTTATACAGGTCGCTGACGTCGAAGTTCTTTCAAAACTACTTACGCAGACTGTAATGCTCTGCACCGAATTGCGTAGCATCTGCGTACAAAGACGTACCTGCGCAAATAGGCCGACAGCTGGCTAGGAGACGACGTCAGAGCAGAAATTACTCTCAACATTCTTATTCTGCCTGCTTCCGATATCTCGGAGGCTCATGCATTCATGAATGTGTATGAAGCTGCAGTGACTAGATGTCGCAGCGATGCTATATTTCGCATGACGAGGCATGAAGAGAGTCTTGGCTACTCGCCATCCAGTGATGCCACTTTATTGCTTCCATAAAAAATACAGGCACGAGAAAAAGCTAAGGCACGATGACGGCAATGAGGATTATTGTTTAAGCTGACAATGTTGTTCAAAGGTAGCGCAATATCTGGAATATATTTTATTCAATATCATCATTGTGATTCCTAACTTTAAAGTATACTTAGAACTACGAGGCACAATGCTGTTAAGCCAGTTTTCTTTCCATTCTTATCAAGTTCCCGATCCTGCTGTTTGCAGGTGATGAGATAATTTGGTGAACTGCACAATAAGTGTGTCTCGATACTTCATATCTCCAAGACAAGGGTAACTCGAATTTATAACATACTTTGTATGAAATGTGTAAACAAAATAAATGGGAAAGACTGCCGTGTAACACTGGCGACATATAACAAATAAAAAATAATAAAAAACTACAAAAATAAACTTGACAGAAACACCCTACTACATTAAACTAAACATTCCCATGGCGACCAAAACGAAAATCGGCTCACGATATTGCACTTAACCAAATGTCTCTTTCAGTACAGTAAATGCAAACCACCGCGGGCCCCAACATAAATGTTGCATGAAGAGCGTTTAGCACAAACTAATTACACCACAATGTCAGTGTAATCAGATTGTTGCAAATAATTACGAAGCGCTTTAAATAGGTGTGGTGATTGATGATTCGAGCAATTGTACCAGGCACGTCCGAAGATTTTGGAGAGCACCAGTTTTGGACATATCTTTAAAAAATATCAATCTTTTGGAGATAACTTTTTTCCTTGTGCGGTTTCTTTTTATGTGCTCTTTCTTCTTTGTGCACTGAATGAAATCTGTGGCGTTTCATTTTTCAGAAACTCGGTAACACCATATCACACAGCAGTTCTCCGTCTCGCCAGGAGTGGATTCTGTGATCTCTGAGAGGCTTCGGGTGCTGAGGTGTACTGCGTAATATACGATCAATAGCTATCTTGATCTCTGGAAAATGAGTGACAGAAAACGAAGTGGGTGACCTCAATCTTCCCTCAATTAGAAAAACTTTTGATTCGCTGCAGAACGTATCCAACGCAGAGCACAGCAAAGCATACGCCAAATGGGCAAAATACTTGAAAATAAGTATGACACTCATGCTACGAATATATCACGATGTTTTGAGCATAAAGAGCTCACAATGTGCCTAAGTGCCACGTGCTGACCAAGAAAAGGCGAGAGCCATGGCTTCAAAGATGCCTTAAGCTGACGGGGTGCTTTAACTCCACGTCTCGCCATCGACGCATTGGGTTGTCGACGAGAAAATGTTTCAATAGAGCAAGGTGCGAACAGAAAAAAATGACAACACTGTGGCCCGAAGTGTCTATGAGACAAACAAGCGTGGGGGAAAATGGTGCAGAGGACCATTCAGTCAAAGAAAGTGATGTCCTTACCGGCCCTCATGTTTGATAGAAAGTTAAAATTTGTTTTCATTCAAGAAGACGGTACAGTTTAAGAAAAAGTTGAACTGCAGGGCATCCTTAGAGTGCACCCCTAGACTCCAAGCACTTTGTAAAAAAGACATTTGTCTTTCACCAAGAGTATGCGCTCTCCAACAAACTAGAACTAGGCCACTGGTTGAGTGGCGCAGAAACACGTTCCCTGACTCTATCACTTCCCAGCGTTCGCCGTCAAACTCACCTGACCTCAATCCAATTGGTTATAAGTGATAAGTGAAATCATAAGTGAAGTTTATTCAAATTGTAACAATTTTAGAGAATATTTTATGAGAAGAGCAAAAGGTGAAATGCCTGACGACGCCCATCCCCCCAGAAACAGTCGTAGCATTTGACAGACAGCGGGAAAGGCACTCCAATAGAAAGCGAACATGAACATAAAGCAGCGCCAGTTTTACATTATGAAAACACGCATTGAATAACATTGTGTAAAAACTAACAGCACTTGCACTAAATGTGCATACTACTTTTTATTATGTAGCAACGACTCTGTAACACTCTCTTTGTAAGCCCTAAAAGAAGCACTCTGATAGATGAGGTCTTCAATGGGTTTGTTAGTGTTAAGAAAATGTATAAGTTGAAATTCATACGTTTGTGCTCCATAGTTAGTTCTTATCTCTGGTGTTGTTCGAGAGACATGCCTCAACTCATAATTAGTTTGTGGATACGATTTTAGGTTTGAATCAATTTTTCCTTTATTATTAGCTGCATGCTATGACTCAACTGCATATCGTAGGCGATTAGTTGTTGAAGCAACTATTACACATAGGGAATTGAAATGTGTGACGTAGCTCTCGGAATGTTATAGGTTTGCGACAGCTCTCATTGCCTTATTTTGAAGGATGAAGTGTGAATTGAGATTAGTGTTACTCGTATTAGCCCAAACCTATATACAGTAATGCAAATGAGATTGAACGAGAGTAAAGTAAATTTGTTTCTTTAGCCATAGTTGCAGGGGACACTGAAATTCTTTAATTAATCTGACACATCTGGAAATTTCTAAGCGGATATTTCTAACGTATACCGCCGATGAAAGTTCTTCATGGATAATGACAGCAACAAATTGGCCGATACAACACGTTCAAATACGTTTGCCGGAAATGTGACATCGAGATTAGTGCTAATGTGACTGTGCTTATTTTTAGGCAGGAAGAACATATACTTTGTCTTCTTAACTTTTAGTTGCAGCCTATTTGCACTGAGCCATATTTCCAATTTATTTAATCATGCATTTGAATCTTATGTTATAAGATTCACACTGTATCCGCTAAAAAATACGCTGGCGTCGTCTGCGTATATTACCATTTTGTGCGCATTCGGAATGTTCATTATATCGTTACTCTACAAAAGAAACAGTATAGGCCCCAAGATTGAGCCCTATGGTGCACCAACGTCGATAAATTTGAAAATTGAAGAAAAACCAGGTTAACTAACTAGCGAATAGTCACAGTGGTGTTCGTCTTATACCATAGCAAGGTAATTTGTGCAAGAGTATTTCGTGGTTGATTGAGTCGAATGCATTGCATTCTTGAAATCCACAAGCAGGCTGGGGGTAAGGAGTTTTTTTTTTTTCAATGCTGATAATTTCATTTTTTGCCCTAATAAATGCCATTTCGGTTGTTTTGTCTTTCTGAATATTATTCTGTAATAGTCTTATTCTTATGCAGAAAATCAATTAGTCTTATGTTTATTACCGCTTCAGCAATATTATAGGATATTGGCAGGACAGATATAGGGCGATAATTATTGATCGTAGCTGCCATTTTGTGATTGACGCACGCACTAGCGATTTTTAACTCTTCAGTAAATTCACAAAGTAGACGCGTTTGATTACATATTTGCGAAAATACTTCTATTATATCACATATTAATTTATGGCTTCAGCTTTAATATGGTCAACTCCGGTGGAGCTATTGTTCATTAATGCTATATTATCCTCAATTTATCTAGTGGTTGTGCGAGCAAAAAATGCTGTTTTCGCTGTATTTATTGTTACGACATCTAAGGGGAGGTATAGATGGTATATTTAGGACTGAATTTTTCTACTTGTAAAAATGATAATTAAATTTGTTGGCTAACATTTCACCTGCATGTGTTATGCCATCTAGGAGAATCTCGCTGGGGATTTTTCTGTTTGTTTTCGATAGCAATGTATTAAACGCTTTCTATATTTGTTGAAGACTGGATTCACCAGCAGAGATTTTCGCATGGTATTCTTCCTTCACCTTTGTCATATCTGCGGCTAACTTATTTCTGGTTTCTTCGAACAATTGCCAGGTATTTAGATCTCTACCCTTTAAAAACACACTAAAGAGATCATTTTTGTACTGTATTTATTTGTACAGTTGTACCCAAGGTTTGTTCGCCTTTTTATATTTACCACAGCAAGAGTCGAGTCATTGGCACCTAATATTTTCTTTAAGAAAATAGAATAAGAAGTAGACGGGTCGTTTTCACGGAGCACTGCAGACCAACCTATCTGAAATATTAATTATCATAAAAAGCAGAGTGTACAATCATTTATCTTTCTGTTTGTTGATAACTGCCATAATCTGAGAGGCGTTTGTTGAGTGTTGGGAAAACAAACGAAGGATGAGAGATGATCACTTAGATCAGAAACAAGAACACCTGAGATCCCGTCAGTGTACAAGTAGTCCGTGAAGCACAAATGTATGATAGTTTCAGTGTCTGCTCTAACTGTCGTTGGCGTATTTATAACATTTGTCCAACAGAAACTAGCCATTATATCAATTAAATTCCTGGTGGTTTGCTCTCAGTTTGAATGTTGATGTTAAAGTCTCCAAGTATAAACAGGTTTTTTGTTTGCAGGTGCAAGGTATTGCAACGCTTTCTGAATATACAATAGAAAATTGTTCACATCACCCGAAGGTGGTCGGTACACTAAGATATATATGCGATATTATATGATTCGACAGCTAATACCTCATAATTTTCACTCACGACAGAATATCGCTCCAAGACATCAAACATTATACTGTGACGAAAGTATAGAGAAGCGCCGCCTCTTCTACGGTTGTTTCTAAAAACTGACACGTCAGAATACCCATCAAATTGAATTACATCATGAACTTCGCGAAACCATTTTCTGTGAATGGAAGTACATCAAATGTGGTTCCAAGGAAACGAAGGTAAATAAAAATGCCTCACTCATATATCTTAGGCTTCGAGTATTAATACAAAACACCGAGGTCATTTTCTGCGCCGGTTGTATTAGTTTACCAATGGGTTTGCGAAAAAAACTGAGCGCTGTAATAATCTTCTTGGAAATGAGTAAAGGTACTAGCCATCGTTTCGATTTGACGTGGTAACATGCACTAACTATTTATGAGCGACTACTGGAAGCACTGCTTGGCTGGTGGTTGTTACTAGAAGCAGTCATCTTGCCTAAATCATCCCCACTTTCAATACGCAGAGCCCACTCACCAGGTGCTCTGCGCACGAGAATCTTTCCTTCTATCTGCCAAACAAACTGATACCCCGTTTCTGCTGCCTTAGGACGTGCCAACCACAGCAGAAGCTTGTTTCTTAGTGTGAGGTTATCGTAGAAATGAATGGGCGATTAATTCTGTCTGAGCAGCTTAGCTTAGAGGTTGCCACGTCTTCCGCAAGTGCGTTGGAGACAGCGTTATTCTTTCTGACGTCATTCCCGTGTGGTCTTTCAGCCGTCTTTCAAAATTTATGCGCTCGCCGATATGAACCGCATGAATGACGTCATAAAGAATAACATTGTCTCCAACGCACTTGCGGAACACGTGGCCATTTCTAATCATGAGGTTGAATGGGCTAAGGCTAGCATCATCGCGAAAGAACAACTGCTGTTCCCCTCCGTATCTGGAATCGCTTCTTATCCGGACTTCAAGCTGAACAGGAATGATGGCAATCTTCCATCTGCATATGTTAGGTGCCTCGGTCATGTACTAAAAGGGACATAAGGTCGTCTCGCCGAGTCACTTTATTTTGTGACCAAGGCTTCCGTACGGAAGCCGAAACGTGTTGAATTTTTTTGACACCTTTTCGTTTTTCGTCGCCGTTTCACTGATTCCTTTCATTATGTCCTGCTTCGTCAAAGGAGACACAACAAAACGTCCCATGAGCTCATTTACCTTGTCCAATAAGTCCTCCTTCTCACTGTGCATGTCCATGTATTTTAAGGTTGTGGCTGTGCAGTCCATGTATTGCAAGGTTGTGGCTCCGTCCATACTGTTCAATGTCATTCAGCTGGTTTCGCAAGCCAACAATGTTGTTTTACAGCGAAGCTGTTCAGTGCTGTCTCCGATGGTCGTGTCCGCGTGTAGGAAAAAACTCTCATTGGCTCGCAAATTTTTTGTTTGACACTTTTAATTTTTCAGTCTGAGAAGATTTAACATAAAAGGCATGCGCTGCCGGTGTTTTGTTTCAGGACATTTGTTTACGGGCTGTCATTCTCAAAATTCTGAGGAGCTGTATAAACTTGGACATGTAGCAGCACCAGGAACGCGCAGAACTGTTGTCGACGGCGGCGGCGTTTTGCCTGAGTTTCGCACCAAAATCGCGCGGCGTTGGTGACGTGTTTATGGAGAACGTGCCAACCTTTGCCCTACACTCTATGGCGGTGTACTGTAGCGACCATAAGGTCATGGTCCCTGTGGTCAACAAATAATTGAAAACCACCGGATCATATATATTTCTCATTATTTAATCGTTCAAATAACCAATTACATCATCAGATCTTAATAGTCATAATTAGAAATACATAATTCCCACGATAGTAAAGCTTCGCTGGTCTTCCATCTCCACCCCAGTGGAAGGGCTGTTTAGTACTGGAATTTTCTACTCGACTTAAGCGTGCCTCAATCTCAGTGATTTCTCGAGACTGGTTGACCAGGTGCTTAATCACATCGTCATATTGATTAGAATTGTGTTCTATTGAAGCCTTCAGATCAACAACCAAGTATTTTAACTGAAGAAGGGAATCAAAATTGTCTACCAGAGGCAATAATGCAACCAACTTTGCATTCATAGCTTTCATTATGATGATCAACTAATTCTGATCACCTGAAGGTACTCCGTCAGTAACGGTATCGCGGGAATGATTGCCAGCTTTACAGGTTCGGCACACTCACTGCAATAATCTGCCATCAGTTTTCATGACGGTGAAAATCCTAGCTTTCAGCCCAGAGCTGCTACAAATGTGACAGCTTAACTCACAACCAGAGCAAAGCACCGACAAAACACCAGTAGCAATTTCTTGGTGACAGGCAAGACAGTTGTAAGATTCATCAGCCATTATAAGTAAGCGGGTAGGAACAGTCGCACTCGGCAGCAGCAACAGCAAGTAAAATAAATTCGATAGCACCAACCTGCATAAGAGGAGAAACGCTGCTTAGATGCCCTGTGCGTGAAGTTGACAATGCTGCCGCTACTGCGGAACGCGACTGTGGGAAAGAGACGCCCAGCAAACACTGATGAAGTTCGTCGGAAATGATGGCGTCATAGACAGCCGATAGCGGTTATCCAATCATCCAGCGCACAGTACAGCTGTCCCGTTTATCTTGACGGGCTTGCTTATCTGGCCAGAGGCAAGTCACGGCAGCGATGAGATGTAGGAAGCCATACCAGCATCCATAGGAGAATGCGTCCGGCCCACGGAATCCGTAAGAAAAAAAATCAAAGCGCCTTCTTAAAGAAAGATAGTTGAACGCGAAGCTTCAGGCAATACAAACTGAATCAAAGTCAAAGTCCAAAGCCAACGACCACGCAATGAACCGAAGAAATACTAAGTGACCCGATGCGATGCACGTGTCATTTGATTGCCTGTTTCGGATTGTATTTTGAACGTTGAAGTTGAATGAAGACACATTTCGTTAAGTTTCATAGCCATAGCCATTTCGTTAGTTGCATAGTTAAATTGCACAGCTCAAAGATCACGTAGCCGTTTATTACACACGCACACTCACACTTTAACGCGCTGCATGCCGTTTCCGATACACGGGATCGGCCTTGCGGGCACGATCGCGCTCTTGCTTACATTCGCGTACGGCAGCCTCTTCTGCCGTGCGCTGCACCCGCGGCCTACCCATAGTGACGGCCGGGTATGCATTGAGGGACGCGCGTAATGCAATGCAGATATCTACAGTTCGTCTGGGTAGAGTGCCGTTGCAGTTCCCATTGTTCTTATCAGTAACACTGCGAATGCAAACTGTAGTGTTCTACGATTGTGTGCGCAGATGCGCAGATGGTTCTATTGTGTAAGCGGGCTTTCCTGCAGTACGTTTTCGGCACTTACGGACGAATCAGTGAGACAAAGACAGCTTCGCGTTAAAAACTGGGACACCGAAGAAACGCTGCTTAGATGCGCTGTATGTGAAGTTGACCATGCTGGCGCTACTGCCGAATGTGACTGTGACGCATTTGGCAGTAGCGGCAGCAGCATTTTAGAGGTATTCGGAGAGCAATGACTGCAGCCTCCCCCCCCCCCCCCCCCACCCCCCAATTGAAGAAAGCCACGAGCGCCAGCAAGGATAAACAAGTGCTCCCCGTGCGCCAAAGCCGTGCACCGTGGTGAAAAGTTGTGGCGCCAGCTATCGAGCAAAACAAGCAAACTTTCCTAACGTATGGATTCTGAGATTTGACAACGCATATCTTATCAGAGGCCACGTCCAGCTAATGTAGCTGCCTTCGCTAGGCCTAATGGGCCAATAATCTAAAATGGATCTCGGAAGCAGTGCCCAGTTGATGCTAATTGTTTGTTGTACGAAGCAGCATTACTCAAACCTATAGCAAACTATCTTGGGAGTGATAGTACGAAACAGTGCAGGACACCGACTTCATAGATCAAAAGTGGCTGGCGGTTGCCTTGAAGACTGTATGGTCACGTCGTTGACAGTGTATAAAAAGAAAATCGCCCGACTCTGCTGATACGGCAGTCAGCGATTCGTCTGCAGAGCTGGCTTTGGGGAATTGCGACAGGGGGGCCGACTGGACGGAAAACGCCAGTCGCTGCCCACCGGTCGGTCAAATCAATGTCAGTGTCAGCCTAGTGTGTCATGTCGGCCTAGCTTCAGGGCAACGCTAAGCATTTCTATCGCTTTCAGTGCCTCGGCAGCTGGTCAAGACTGCTTAATTTTTCTCGCTTGAAAACTTCTCAGTAGACCGGACGCGCGGTTAAGCGCTGTTACATACACATGTATCAAACTTTATGTTGTTTAGAACTGAGAAGGCATATGACATTCGATTTTAAACTCTCATGTCATTTTCTTATTCTATTCCAGTCGTAAATGTCCCTATTCGAACACCCCTCGTTTTAAATCATTGCGGTTCATTGCATTTCTTTTTGTAACAGAAACATAGTCAAAATTTTACACAGAGGTATTAAAACGAAGCAGATAGTGTTGAAGGTGTATGCGTAATAATATAGTATGAAAAATTAAAATCTGGAGAAAAAAAGGTAGTTTTGAAACCAATCGCAAGGTAGGTAAGGTAGATTCAATATGCTCATATTCCCCCAGGCACATAGCTTAGGCCCACTTCGGAAACGACTTTGTCTATGTTGCACGAGCTTTAACTCACCTTCATTTTTCTCCTCCTCCCGTAAGCGGAGGCTTCACCTTCTTTTAGTATTGTTGGTTGCCGATGAGCTCGCGTGAAAACCTTATTTTCTCATAGAAGTGTGCCATAAATGAAGATATACTACACGTTTGTCTTAAACCTAATACATTTAAAAATGCAAGATTTCAATGCAACAAACAAGACAGCAAGCAGGCGACTGGCAAACGATGCAAGCACGATGCAAACATGATGTAAAAAACAGCACAATAGACGCTATACGCGACCCAATAGAGTAAATTTGAACCAATTTAAAAACTTTAATGGTCACAGAACTCTCCTAAAAATATCCCGCCTCCCACTTATATCTAATAAACCGAAATTTAAATACGCGATATCTATGAGTGGCAATATGTTCGGTTAAATTGTGCACTTTCTGGAATATGATCGTTTAAGTTTCCGTTTCAAATGAATACATGAGTGTTGCATTTGTTTACCCTAAGTACAATATCTCTCAAAATGTTTGCGCGGAGGAAGTTCATTTTATTGTTTCCCCTAGCTCAAAAATAAAAGTGAGAAACGCAGTGCAATTTTGCCACAAGGCATTTCGCAGTCGGATTTTATTAGCCAATACCTACCGAAAAATAATGCGTTAGGGTTCATCATGCAAAGAAACTTGAAGATCGCATATCAACTAGTTTATTTTTACATAGTACTGTAGCTATATTCTTATGGTACAAGAAAACTACATTGTACTTATGGTACAAGAAAACAATAAAATAAGCAGGCTATAACTTAGCGGCTGCCCGGAGAAAGTGCTCAGGTGCGGGCACCGCTATACCACGTGATGCCAGTGGAGCGCGCAACTTCCGCTCACATATCAACACTGGCCCTCGGGAAACCGATGGCTCGAGGTGCATATATACTATTCCGTCCAAATGGGAAACCAGCTGTGCCGTATGCCGCTGCGCTGCGTGAGAACGTATTCCAAGGATGAAATCCTAAATGCGCACCGTCATGTCCACGAATGGCTTGCAAGGGTGAGCCCCATGGAGAAATTCCGAACTCAGTCCAACCGTTTCCGATTATCCTAGCAGGTAAAGATAGGCCCCATGGGTAGAACCCGAGGGCGGCCCCGTACTGCGGTGTCCAAATAAGCGATGGCCGTAGCCCATGGGTGCAGAAATTGTGCAGCCCACGGGTATCGCTCGAAACCAGCACCGCTATAACCAAATGTTCCAAATGAAGGCATATGGAATGGGTGAAGTCCGAAGCGGCCACCGTGATATCCTGCTGTTACGAGCGGTGGTGTACCCGCCATGTATCGTCTGCCACGGGCTGCACCGTATAGTCCGGTATTAAGTGCACCCACTGCTTCCGTAACGATACCGAACCTGTTATTCCCAGCGGAAATAAACAGTGGCCTAGCAGCCGGTGATGTTCTATTGTCTGCTGTGGGAGGCCCACTAGCAAGACTTAAACGCGTACCTGGAACTGTGACTTCGAAACCCACATTACGATTAAGGTGAGCAATAGGTGGTTGTGCGCTTTCTCCTCTGGCCCCACCTCCGGAAGGCATGACAATAGAAGGCGATAGTGTGGCTTCTGTACCTCCGCTAGGTTGCGTCGCGACAAGGCCGGCGTGGCCGTTAATTACTGTAGCCGCTGAGTTTGTTCCCGTTACAGTGCTGGAAGTCCTGTAGTACCATGTGAGTACGCATCTTCTGCGGTATTGCCGGTAATTGTACTTGAAACTGTGCCCCCTGAGCTCGTTCCTAAAGTAGTTGGGCGATGCACGGTAGCCCCAGGTGAGCTTGTGGCTTCAGTACCCGACAGGGAGAACATTGCCAGCTGTTCCAGCGGTAATAGGTGAATGCGTACCTCCTGTTCCCGTACTTACAGTGGATCCACCAAGTTCTGCAGTACTACTTGTCGACACATGTCCTGAGGGAGCCAGCAAGGCCGTACTGCCTGGAGGGCCTACGACGCCTCGCGTGATATTGGCAGTGACTGGAACCCTTTCTCCTCCGCCCGTATTTAGAGTTATGTTAGGCTTAAACAAAGGTTTGGTACGGGCGTGCGTCGGGCACATTGCCTCCAGAATGCACGATTTCTGGCCACCTCGCTCCAATTCAACGTAGCCCTTTTTACAGATGCAGGCGCCCTTATCGCATTGAAAGTCGCATCTATTGGGTTGGCTGTCGCCGCACTTAGGACGACAATTCGAAACACACGACTGGAAACTTGAGTTCGCTGGACATTTCGGAAGACACTTCTTGGCCTTGATGCACATCTTTGGGAGTTTCGGGTGCCTGCATAAAAAATACATTATTAACGGAGTTACTTTATATCGTAAGATCTGAATGAATAGCTTTTGACGCCATGGAAGGTAGGAGAGCACAGCTTGTTAAATAGAGAGTGCATATTGACACTTGCACTTATTTATCCTTTTTCCGGGAACTGAATTGCACTCGCTAACAGCTAGTGTTATCGCTCTACGCAAGACGCGCCGGCATTTTTGGGGACTTACTCGAAGGTAATCGTTTATTCTATCTGTTCTGTATGTTCTCGCCGAACCTTGTGTAATCCGATTGCATGCGCTAGATGAATTGTTTATTATTTTCTGGAAGGCATGCGGGCACCAGCAATTATGCTGGAACCTTCGACGAGTCGTGTATAAAAGCCGACGCGCTTGGCCCGCAAATCAGACTATCGACGATCGCCGACTGTGCTCGCCGCTATAGTTGCGCTTTGAATGTTACTTGCTTTTAGGGGACCAAGTTTGCTGAATAATGAGCTTCGTAATTCGCAGTTTTGCTAATGTATTCTCGACCGTCACTACAATGCGACATCGTATCATACACCGACATGCAGGGCAATCACCTTGGTCAAAGAACCTCTATCGCTTATGTAAAACTAGTACTAACAAAACAAAATAAAGCTACCGGGCTTGTTTAAGTCGATGAGAGACGAACCAGTGAAATTTGCAAGCATTACTGCATCAATCGAAAGCGGGCAATTCTTGCTACCTGAAGAGCACGAAGATGTCCATGGTTTAATACCATTTCAGAAAGGAATAAAGAGACCAAACAGGTGCGCACAATCAACGAAGACATTAAGCCCAGGAAAGTTGTAACAGTGATTCTCACGGATAACATGCTAGGTTTCTATTCGATATCATAGACAACACAACTCTTAACTTCATACTTTATCGATACTGCAAGCGGACTGTAACATTCGGTTCCTTGCTTGCCCTTCCGAGTTTGCATACAAGAGATGAGTCACATCGAGGGAAAGAATGCTACCAGCTCGCTCTCTATGGAGGGAATGGTGGCAGTAGTTTTGATGTCATACAATGGTCTAACTCTCCTTGCTGCACATGTCTAAGCAACTACATGCTACACTGCACTCTTCTGCGAGCATCGCAGAAACTCGATGACGTCGTGCCTTGGGGTCCTAGTATACGGAACGCTCATCCACATTTTAAAATGCAATTTCACGCAATCTTGTTTAAACCCTGAGGATCTTGCTTGTCCGAAAAAATTGAATATTGGTTGCTCGCTTCTCTAATGGCACGTACTGGTAGGCGTCGCCGAACCCTAATAGAAATCTCACTTACACTACCCAACCAGGCGGGCAGTCACAACCAGCGGTACACGGCTTGTTGCATGACGTGCCGAATGGCATGTTACAGGTTGCGGGGCATCCGGGTGCGCATGTGCGATAATCTCTTTGCCATCGGAACTTGCAAGGTATGCACTTCTTTCGCGGGATGCATTCGCCCCAGGAGTTGCGCAGGTACCGCTGCTTGCACACGCAGCTGCGGAGCTTGTGCAGCTCCCAAGCGGGCGTGAACAGAGGTCGGCAGAAGCTGTCCTGCCGGGGCTTTCCCTGCACGGGAACTTCCAGGGGTCCGCATGTTGAAGGGCCACCACATCCTCCGGACTCTGCATTGACAATGCAGGCGCGCACTGATCACGTAATGCCGTACGATAAACAAACAAAAAAGTACGTGGCTCTGCTACCGGAAACAACAGACACCAGCGGAGCTGGGGAAAGCCTAGTAAAGTAGTGGCAAACCACACACTTAGTTTCCTGGCGCTCAGGATTTCTTCGCGATGTTCTGCGTAGTATCGCGATTAATTCAACCGGCCACGTTCACAAGCCTCCGGATCTTCATTTCTTCGCCTACTGCGAACTCTCGGCTTCCCTCAATCTAAACTAGGGATGTTCTTTTCTGTGACGCTTGGTTTCAGCTTCCCTAGCTCTCCCTTCAGTCTTTCGGGAGCAACCAGTGTCCAGTTCTCTGGTCGTAATCTGCCGAGCCGCCGCCAGAGGCATCGGCTGCAGTCACGGACATCGGGCTCATTAGGCGCGAACGCGGTCGGCGTCGGCAGCAGCTCTGCTCGTTCCACTACCACCTGCCTCACCCCTCCTCTCCACCTCGCATCCGCTATGCTGCGCGATGCTATTTTTGTACTCTGCTTTCACTCTTTCTCTCAGCTCTCTCTCCCCCGAGCTCGGTGAAGCTATCGCACAACTGGTATGGGCTATGGCGTTTTTTGCTTACGCCAACGACACGAAAATATCCTTGGCTGGTAGAGGTATACAGCTTATCTGTAAAAAAACGTTTATTCATCCCCTTCTTCATATGAATTACTCATTACAAGAAAGTGAAACGTCTATTTCAAAAAGCAGTCGCATCTTTGTTCCACAGCAAAAATACGCACACATCTTGATTACTTACAGTTTGTTAACTTACTGCGATGGTAAGAGCGCTACGCCTGTTCAGCTGCGCAGCCTAAAAAAGCAGCCTGGAGGGTGCCATGCTTCGAAGCGACGGTGAGTGAGTATGTGGCGAAAATGCGTAATTAGAGCTGCGGCGGCACCGCTCGTGTGCATCCATGAACATCTTTACCGGTGAGCAGAGACGCTTTCGCTGAGTGTGCTTATCGAGGAGCATAACTGAGTTGAAGGTGATCATGAGGTGAAAAGCGAGCGACCTTGGCGGGGCGGGATCGTCATTTCTCTTCACCATTTCCTTTTAAACTGCACCTCAAGACTCGATCCCAAACCTTCCGCTGGCAACCCCTATCTCGCCCCTCCGTGTAGTCCTACACTTCTCCATCCATTATCTTTTCGGCTCCCACCGCCTCATAACACGGTAATGTAGCGGTATGCCGTGTGAATGCGAGAAAGTTTGTATGATGATGATTGCGTGACGTGCGTTCAATGGAAATATTTTCACTCTAGCTAGGTGATACGCGAAATGTGAAACGCGATATGGAAATACGGACTGAGGATATTCCAGGACAAGTACGGACCACAGGTTGCGGTCCTTCTACGACTTGGTCCGACTATGGGCTAGTTTGGAAGGCACATTGAGTTCATTATGGAGCGTCGCAAGTGAAGCTTCAATTTAACTTACCGACTTCCCGAAGTGTGTCACGAACATTACATATATTCATTATATGATTCGCTGTCTTCGTGTGTGTTGCCTTTAAAGAAATGCAAATTATTTGCCGTTTGAAACCTATATCTGTTTTATCTGTGGTCATATATGTTTATAGTCGACTGTTAATAATCAAGATAACAAAGTGCACATTGGGCGATGAATGGCTAACCGATTCGTTATGTTGCGTCATATAGTGGCATACCTAACTGCTCATAGGGACGAGCCAGGTACATAAGGGGAACGAAAGGGCTGGAGTTCTTGTCATTTACAAACTTGTGAAGAAAATAGACAAATTTCTTCGTAAAAGAAGCCCAGGAAGTAGTTATTGATGTTTGTTTTCTGGAGCATAGGATCGAGTAAAAATAAATTAGTGGTGATTTCACGGTAACTGTGAGAGAAATGAGTGAGCATTACGTCCCACCTCTTTGAGGTCCCCGTGACCATGATTCTAAGCACGTTCCAACATTGCAAGGTCTTGTTTAGGAGCGAGCGAGGTGGTCCGGAGCAGACCACAGTCAGTTGGGCTTAATATACAAGGTGCCCCACGTAACTTAAGCAAACTTTAAAGATATGCAAATGCCACGTATCTCACATCATATTTTGTTTCCAACTTAATTCCATAATTAGGTTTTATTATTCAGGTTCTTAAAGATTTTAAGTACATGAAAAGCGCCAACGAGAATATTGTAGAGCAATATGAAAAAAAAAAACAACTGCCGTGGTTAAACGCCGGTAAACCATGTTTGTCGAGCGATATAGCACGGTTTTTCTTGCTTTTTGATAGGACACAGATGCCGCTTGGCGCCGTCAGCAATTACCTCATGTGCAATTGCACCACCAGACAACAGACAGGCGCTGCGCGTCGCGGCAGCAGCATCGAGCGAATTGACCTTCATGCGGCGTCTCGCTTCAACGCCAACTAAGCGTCGAAAGCACAGCGCATACGAAGTTACCAGCACTTTGTACACATACCAGATTGCTTTGAAGATGTGGGCCGCGTGACCACTCACGTTGTCCACATCTCAGATCGCTTTCAAGATATGGGCGCCCACACGGCGTTCGCAGCAGCTGCTGGTAGGGGCAGGCTGTGTCACTTTGACCTTGGCTGAGCTTGAAGGTCAGATTTACGGAACGAGGCTTTTACTGGGTTTGTATACCTGGAGTAGTAGAGCTATCACTCTAAAATCACGCGTCATTCCACTGCTCTGAAGGTGGATTACCAGCGAAGCAGTTTAGCAGTCGACATAGAGGTGACATCGAATTTAGGTCAAAGGTGTGAGCAAACTTATTTCTCCTGAGCGGCGAAGGTGGTCATCCCGAAGAAACACACGCACACACACTACCATTTTGATCAGCGGTATGCAGACGTGTGGAAGACTACCGCCACCTTGGGGAGCCGGAGGAAACTAGACACGCACGACGGGACCGCCACACCGCGGAAAGTAGAAACGCGTGACGGGACTGGGACGCCAGAAGGGTGGAAGGAAACTAAGCATGCAAGCGCTTGGAACAACGACAGAAAGGGCGGTGCGAGCGTACACATGGCCGACGCAGGTCGCATAGTAGCAAATCTCTGAGAAACCCTTATCATCTACCTGAGAGTTCTCTGATATTGAAAATGGTGCCTATTGATAACTAATCTACTGATAATGCATATCCAACTGATGAGACGTATAAGCTTTGGCGTAGAATGAAGCGATGTCGCGCCAAATTCGGGAGCTGAGATTTTCCACACTTTATCTGTTGACGGACACGAAAAATGCATAGAACCCTAGCCACAGACAGCTTCGCTGCAAAACTCCTCATACAGCCTTCTGTTGCTCAATACATGCTACATAAAAGTGTTTTTCCGAGCATGAAAGAAACCCGCGAATACACGCAAAGTGCCTGGCTCGAGGGGCCAGTCCTGCAGCAATTTCGCGTGATATTCGTGTGAGCTTTAACATTTTTCAAGGTCCGACAGTGCTTGATTGACAATGCACGTTGGTCGCAGCCAAGACGGCGCATGGACTCCAGTGAAGAGGGAACCAGTCCTGCAAATCAAGCCATCCTTATGCTCATTAAAAATGTTGTTTCTCTCTCCCTATCCCTCATTTTCCAGACTGTCGTTGTCTATGAGAAAATGGTAGGCATACTCGGCCATTTTATGAGGCGTTGCCCGACCTCGTCATCTCTGTCATGATAAGGGGATTTGTAAATTCGCGCGATTACTTTCAGTATTTATTCTATGTATGTTGTGCTTATTTTACCTGGGTCTGGTGACCACTGGATTAATGCTTGTTTACCGCTACTATTTATTGAAGTTGCGTCCCAGAATTACTTCTTGAGCTCTTCAACGAACGATTTCCCATGACCTGCAGCAATTTATACGTATGTACGGGGTTCTCGATCAGATAGATCGTCGCGGTTCTTCTAGAAACACGAATACAGCACTTTTCAGCTGGCCGGTGGAATGCCAGTGGTATAATCGACCGGCTCATTGGTAGTAGCTGAGCCCTTGTTCAACATATTTACCTGCTTTTTCGGCGCAGCTGCATGCGTGGCTCATTGTTGTGTTTTCAAACGGCACTTGACAATGGCTGCTTGCTCTAACTGCCAGAGTTCACCTTCGCAAAAAGCGTGAAAGCCCGGCAAGTCGGTGACTTCGGCGAAGCGCCAGCTGTAGCGCATCCGCAATGCTACCCTATACTTTCACAAAAATTGTTATTATAGGTTGCGTTCATTTCGCTTATTTGCTCTTGTGGCCTCAACACATGGCCCATTACGACGAGATCGGCAACACTAAAGGCAATGAAAAGTACACTCAACAAAGAAAAAAAGGGCGGAAAGTGCAAAAGCAAAAAAAAAGAATGAGATTAATAACAGGGTTCCGTGTTTTCGGTATGTCCTGCTAATTATCAAAATTAAAACTCCGAGGCATTTTTCTTGGAATCGGATAAAACCGAAAACCCTCGAATTTATTTGCTTTGAATTTTCTTCAAATTGAGTGCCTTATTCTCTTTACTTAAATTTGCCAGCGTGACGGTTTCCAAATATTTAGGCGATGCGTCTGTTTCCTGGAACACGCAAGGAAAGAGGACACCTGAGTACCCAGGACAAACTCACTCGGCGAAGCCCTCTGCTCTTTCCACTTGAGCAGAGCTAAAAGAGGAGATGATGCGGGTTGTCTACGCCCTTTAATGTTTTCCAAGCCATGATAAATGACGATTTCTCTCCAGCACTAACATTAAACAGCGAAAGAACAAAACATTCAAAGGGAAAAAAGAACCACGGATAAGTAACTTAAAAACTGAAGAAATATACCGAAAGCACGGAACCCTTGTTAGGATTGAAGCATTTAAACATACATAAAGCTTATTCAATATAAAAAGACAACAGGACGCGATTACAAAAAAAAATATGCTTGTGTCCAACGTTGTAGTAACATATGTTCACCGCAATAGTATAATTGAATACAGACCAACCCCACATCATCCGCGTTGAATATTTACTGCGTCCTAACCTTTATGTCAACCGCAAAGCTAAAAAAAAGTTTCTATCGCTTTTACTCTGAACTTTACTATCCAAGGTCACCTTTCATGATTCTCACGAAAGACTTCCGTAAGCTTGAAGTTTCCGATCGCGAAGCCTTGCAGACGTCCTGCATCAGATACCCAATGAGAGAGGGAACACAGCAACCATTACCCCTGTGAAGCTGAGTTATGAGCCGAGATACATACCCTGTATATCTTACACATTTAGAACTACAGAATGTTGAACTAGTTGGTAGGGACTCATCGTAAAAGAAGGGAAGGCGTGCAGACACAAACACAAGAGTACCAGACAACACAAAAGCCATGTTTTTGTTGTTTGGTTCTCTTGTGTCCGTGTCTACGCCTTACCTTCTTTCACAATGATTTTCACATTTGTTTCGGCATGCGGTGGCATCACAGGAAAGTATGTCAGCACCGTGTAGGGGGCGGGTACCATGTAACACTACTTACTACAACTGATCGGCAAGCCATTGTTGAGAATGGGTATTCAATTATTCATGTGTTTGCACAGCATCACAAGGCTTGATTTCCAGCGAAAATTAGTTCGCTCTGCAAATAGGTGTTATAAAGTGAAACTTTCATACAGATCTCTACCACCTGAAGGAATCATTTTTACTCATATATGTTTACTAGGCACCTCAATATAAAGCAACTACCGTAGCCGGAACATTAGCAGGCGCAAGAGATTAGCGAAAGTATCCACCGCTGCAAAAGCATAAGGGCCAGGTGTGGTTACGAGAAGTCGTACTTATTTACTGAACTAGCAATCGAACGGGTTACTTAAAGATAGCGGCTTCTTTTGTGTTTGCCGCATTTGGGCGGCCGCACTTTGATATGCAAATAGTTCTCATCTCGCCGGGGAATCAACCACTCGGAATTTCCGGAGTGTCTCGCAAGTTACACGTCATAAAACCATACTTACTGGTGCAGTTGTGGTCTCCGCTCACCGCAACAATGCAAATCGTGGCCAAGACCACCGCAATGCGCTGCATGTTGTTCCTTTCAATTCAGTAGGAGAAAGCGGGGGGCTGACCTCCTGCTAGGGTTTGCTCAGAACCTTGCAGCCGTTAACATTGTGTGTGCAGGTGTGTCAAAATGCACTAGCCATTGTTTCTACGGTGTAGTGTCACCAGCGTCTACAGCACCGAATGTTTTATCTCCGTGTCTTTTGTTAAGTTTTCTTCGCTATTTACCGCAGTTAGGTTAGCCAAGCATATGACGTTAGTAGAAATACGAGCAAACGTTTTACATTTATTGTTCTTATCAAATGTTTTCTTTAGGTCTGCACGTAACGTATTTGTTCACAGTCGAACGCTACAGCTGAACATAATAGTGAATATCTAATGGAAATGAAATTGGCATATCTTAAAGGGGGGCCATGATTACAAAGGAAATATTCTGCCACCTGAACTTGTGCGTACTGAAAATGCTTTTCCACGAGGAACAAAACACAGTACAGTGCACATGCCAGATGACTTTAACACGCTGTGCTTGTCTACAATAGAGTTATTGCTTCAACCAGCTATATAAGTGATCATATAAATGAACATATCCATAAACGCCAGTGGTAGTGTTAGTGAAGCTCATTGCGAACATCTGCCATCCAAAGCTTGGCTTTTAGTAAGCCATTTTATAGTAAGTTAGTGGACGAATTGATGGCCGTCGCTGTAGCACAATTGGTAGTGCAACGCACGCGTAATGCGGAGGTTGCGGGTTCGGCTCCCGCCGGCGACAAGTTATCTTTTCGTCCACTTTCATTTCCCTTTTCTTCATTATTTTCTGCATTCCAATTTCAACTACACTTAATTTCCCCGATGCTTTCCTTGGCTTCGTTGTCTGTTGGCTTTATGTGGTTATGACTAATAAAATCGAGCCCCTCGGTTCCCATTCTTCTTTCGTAGCCAATCCGGATGCAAGACATGTTATTATCTAAGGTGGCCTGCCAATGGCAAAGAGCACTTACGAAAGAAAAGCTTTGTGAATCTGGCCCCTGGAGATTGGAATAACATCATAATTGCATAGTTTTACGTTATCCGGCCCCTAGTTTCCACATCCGTCGAGTATGGAGCCCTCGCGCAGAGCAATCATCGGCAGTATTTGCCAGGCTAGGGCCACGTGCAGCGGCTAAGTGAACCTAGTATGTTCCCAGGGTCTCCTTTCGTTTTTCATAGTGTCCTTTATCAAGATGTATATTCTCCCCTAACAATGCAGTGCACGCGCACTATTGCCATAATGAGCTGAATGAATTTGGTTGCTATCGTTCATGTTTTTCTGTTGTTTGTATTGTTTGTTGATGTTGCTATTGCTCATGTTCATGTATTGATCACGTGCTGAGCCATAAAGACATGAATGCTTTGTTTAGGTTTTTTCTGTGACCACTTTTCATTGCATTAATTTTGTTGCAACGTTCCTGCTCAGCGCAAGACACGCCTACTGCATCCGAAATGTTTTAATTACTGTCACAGACTCTATACAACAGGTTTTGTTGCCCTTCTAGGGGGCAGTCAGTTTCGGAAGCTGTCTAAAAAACTGGAAAAAAAAACCACAGCAACCATGCACAGCCTTTTCTGACGCATGCTTAGGGCCACTGTTCTCACGCCATTTTAAGCTGCCCCGTCATAAAGAAAGTCGCAGCTTCGCCAGAAACGCGAAGTATCGATTGCGATGGCAAATTAGTGGACAGCTATACCAAGTAAAGATAGTAGTTTTATCGGCCGTATAAACTTGTAAACATAGGCATACAACTAAATACACAAGCATGGTGTCAGGCGCGCACAAGCGAATATGAACACATCGCACTCGATGATAATGGAAACTCGATGCCGAAACGCTGCGATGAGCAAGCCCGGAGGCAGCAGCGAGCGAATTGACCTTCGTACAGCGTCTCGCATCAACTAAGCCGCGAAAACACAGTGCATGGCGGACTGTGTCCCCAACGCAGATGGCTTTCAAGATACAGCGGCCCGGGCGGGCGCGCGGGGCCGCCTGGGCCGGGTATAAAAAGCGCACCCACCCCCCATCCTACCCTTCCCCCTGAGCCTTGCGTGTGGTGGAAGACGGCGCACTTCCTCCCGCTTTCCTCCCTTGCGTGCGCGAGATTGAGCCGCGATCGCCAACTCACCCTCGCACGCTTTCACTCGGACATATATATACGGTGCGCGGTGATAATTTTATCACCCTTGGACTTTATACGGAACCTCACGGCGGAGGTGACGCAGACCGCAGAGATGCGGTCGGTGGGTCCCTTTAATAGCCATCACAATAAAATTAGCAGCCCAGCACAGCGTTCCCAGAGATCTGGTGACTGACATCCAGGTCAAGAACAATTGCTCCAAATAAGTGTGTGAGATTAGCAGATTCTGATCTATAGCAAGAGAGCCTTGGCTTATCAGATTATGCTCGGGCGCGGATGGATTGTAAACTCTCAGATGCACATGAGCACAAGCGATTACGCTAGAATGTGTGATTAGTCAAGTAGAAATGTCGGGCGCACTCGAGTCATGAGATTCAGAATAAACGATCAACGACCTTGCTTTCTGATTTGTGTTCTGATTTCAATGTTTATTGTCTTTTAGAGCGCAGCTCTTAGGCGTCCATTCCTGAGGCGAGCGGCGGCGTAACCGAGCGGACGAGCTCAGCGAAACATGAAAGCGAACGCGGAGCGCAGCAGGGGATGAAAGACGCGAGGAGGAAAGCGGAGAGGAGGGTGCAGCGGAAGTATTAGGCGGGAAGTGGAGGAGGGTATGGCGAAACCGTGAGAAAAAAAAATCACAGCATATCCACGGGGTGAATGATGATGAGTGGGCGAAGCTCCGGAGGGAATCATCGGATCTCCCGCTTAAGGGGACGCTAGCACAAACGCGTTAGAAACGTGCAGTACTCTCTAGTAAGGGGGAGCGGCCACAGCGTCTTACGCAGCCATTTACACATGCCGGAACGTGCACCGCGTTTGCCGACGCCATCACATGACTGCTGAGAGAGTATACCCCCCGTAATCATAAACGCTCCTCGACTTGAACTTGACTTGCCACCGCTTTGGGCAGCGCGTTCGAAACACGTTGAAGGTAAGGCGGAGAGGCCACAGCGTCTTACACCAGCTTCTTACACGGGCCGTAACGCACTAGCACAAACGCGTTAGAAACGCGCTAGAAACGCGGCCTTTCGTTAATGTTGGGTATTTATTGCCATCGTGGTGCGTGTGTCCATGTCCGCTTCGTGGCGTAGTGGGCTAACGCCGCGCGCTCGGAAGCGAGGGGTCCCTGGTTCGATTCCGCGCTACGGACACAACTTCGGAATTTTTTTTCTCATTTTTCTCAGACTGGTTACACACTACTACTACGATTACGACGACGGGGACGAACGGGTGCCGCTATAAGGAGCTTCGCCCCTAAAAAGCTTCGTGTTGAGACGATGGCTAAGAGACGCCGGAGTAGTGCGCGTCGTGTGGTAGGTATGTCGGTGGCGGCTGGTGTGAATAGCGCCCATGCCTCACCTACGCGCTGGCTCTCGCGATCTCCAGATTAGCGAGGCAGTCGCGCCGTACTTCGCTCCGTTTGCAACGTGGCGCAAGACACAAATTGTCCAGGCCAGCCACTATATCACGAAGTGAAAACTGGTGTCCTGCTTCGCTCAAATTTCGCACTAGGGAGTATCGTAATCGTCTGTGAACATTTGCGCAAAAGTTTTCCCAATAGGACTTTGATTCTTAGATCACTCTCCCGTGCACTACTATTCTTTCTTCGCTCTCGCAAAAACCTGACATCTGGCGACGATGCTTCGTCGCTTCTGTTTCGGACAGCCTCGTCACGGCGTGAGAGAAGTCCCAGCTGAGAGAAAAAACAAACATTATCCGCTGCAATCTACAAAGTTACCCTCAGGCTTCAAGGACTGGCAACGGTGTACGCACGCCTACTCGACGAGACCAGCAAGACGACAAGAAAGCTAACAGCTGCGATGACAGCTCCAGTGTCGCGTGCCTTGATTATGATGCAATGTAACAGCGTACCACCGGTTCTGTGTGGACTTCCACCGGATGAGAGCAAGACCAGGCTGGAGCCTGTGTTCATATGTGTCTATAAGGTCTTCATCGCGCTGTTTGTTGGGCAAGTTTTCCATGCCCGAAACTGCATACTGACTACGGAGCGTGCACTGTATTGTACAATAATTACAGAGCATTAGGCTTAATTAGCTTTCTAGGGTGTGCCATATGCATCGGCTGGGCACAGCGTGGCTTTGCGAGCAGCATTTTGAGTGTGCAACGTAGCTCAGCTGAAATATTTTCAAAGCGAAGAGGGAGTCTCTCCTGCACAATAGTGTAGCGCAACTTACCTCAATATAATGAATTATATAGGCCATAAATCTAAGTGTGTAGTTATTAACCGTAATGAAATGAGCAATCAAGAGGCTACGGTGGTAGAGCATGGCACCTCTGCTGCTAACTGCTCCAGCTTGGCTGCAGTTTATTTTGTTCAGTGTAATTTTCCGGCATCTCTCGTAATTTGTGAACTAAATTTGTAACGCGTTTGAAAGGCTGTCCACGGCATGAATTTTGTGCGTGGCAAATTGCGTGATTTTTTGTCGTCACACTGGAAGCAAATTTGGTGGAATGTAAACAATCTGCTGTCTATATTCGCTTTTTTTAATGGAAGCTAGTTTTGCGGCACTTTCTGTGAAATACATTTCACGGGTATCCATTAGAATTTTAAAGCAATATCATAGCCACGCATCAAAGTTTTGCTCCCTCACAGGTTTCAAGGATGCAAACTTACCTTGGCGAAGTCAAACGTGGGGCAGGAAAAAAATTCAAATTATTGAGATATTGTTCTATGCAGGTAAAATAGCGTGGTCCTCAGTTACCATGAATTTTGTAATACGCGATCAGCCTTTCGCACGTGTCCGTCTCCAGATGAGGCCGATCTTTGCATCTTCAGAGGAGATCGGCAGTACTATGATAATTGAAGCACTTTTTTTTTTCTTTTTTCTTCTCACCGTAGATCTCTGATCGCTCTTGCTGTTATGGCTCGCACTGTCGCTTCATTAAGTAAGGAGTTTGAGGATTTTAAAGCTGTTTTCAATGCGAAACTTAGTGACATGTCTGACGCTTTGGGAACCCTAAAGGTTGCAGTATCTAGACACAAACCAGATGATGTGAAACAACTTCAGAAAGAAGTAAATGAAATTAAGGATTCCTTAGAATACATGAGTAAACAGTTTGAAACCGCGAAGGAGCAAAATGCGTCTCTAGCCGCCACAAACAACAAATTAGTAGAAGACAACCAAATGCTCCAGCGCAAAGTTTTTCAGCTTGAGAAGTACTCTCGATCGAACAATATTGAAATAAAAGGCATCCCTGTCACGCAAGGTGAAGACTGCGTCAAGATTGTTGAAGCTCTTGGCGAAAAAATTGGCTGTCCTGTTAAAGTTACAGACGTTGATACGGCCCACAGGGTTCCAACGCACAATACTGATCATAGTAACCTGATAGTGCGTTTTTGCTCCCGTGACAAACGCAGCACATTCCTTACTAAAGCTCGTAAGGCTCGCCCTTCGACAAGTTGTCTTGGCCTTTCCCGCGCATCATCCCTGTCTGCGCATGGGTCGAATGAGGCAAATGAAAGGCAAAGTGCTGACTCTCGTGGAACGCCAATCTACTTTAATGATCATCTGACCCCTGAAAATAAGATTCTGTTTGGGAAAGCGCTTGCCTTGAAAAGGCAACATAAATGGTCATTCCTCTGGACTGACAATGGCACTATCAAAGCACGGAAAACGCAGGAAACGCGGGTTTATCGGATTTTGTGCGATAAAGACCTTAAGGTGTTCAGAGATGCCTAGATCATGTCATTTGTACAAGCTTCTTCAACAAATTCATCATGGCGCACATGTCACGGCATGACGCAAACATTATCACTACCAATGCTGCAGGTTTTTCTGCAATTCATGCGAACGCCCGCAGTTTGCGTAAAAATTATACCGAGATTTCGGCCTTCCTTGGCTCTTTTGACCGTCCATTCTCAATTATTGGTCTATCGGAAACGTGGCTTTCGGCTGAAGATAAAGACCTTTACGGTCTATCAGGTTACTCATGCGAGTATTGCCATCGTGATGGTGATCCATACGGAGGCTCTGCCATCTACGTGTTAAATGGCTTATCATACACGCGACGTCATGATTTAAAATTAAACATCCCCAAGTGTGAATCCGTTTGGGTAGAATTTGATACACTTGCAATAACTAACAACCATCACAAAGTCGTCTGTGGTTCCATCTATCGTTCTCCGTCATCTGATTGTTCCAGCTTTCTCACTGAACTTTCAGTCATACTACATCAACTGTCTAGCGAAAATAAAAATGTTATAATCCTTGGTGATATCAACATAAACTTATTAGAAGATTCTCACACTGTGACAAGAGACTACCTCACCTGCATCTATAGTTATGGCTACCACTGCCTTATAACTGACCCTACTCGCTATACAAACAGTGGTTCACACTCTTTAATTGACCACATTATCGCTAATTTCACCGTACCCGCTCAAGTTGGTGTAATTGAAACTAATATTACGGATCATTACCCTATATTTCTGTCCACTGTCCAATCCATTTCCCAAGAAAATAAAATGCACTTCAGAACCTACTTTGATAACATTAAATACACTAAAATTATTGAAGATGCAGATTGGTTGCCGATTCTTGACGCTCAAGATCCTGAAGTTGCGTTAACCAAACTTACCCACATTATTAATACTGCCGTGAAATCATGCACTACCGTCCTGTCCTCTCAGCGACGTTATCATGCTCCCCTTTGCCCCTGGCTATCAAATTCTCTGTTACGTTGTTTGAGAAAAAAGGACAACCTCTACAAAAAAACCAAGCGCCAGCCTTTCAACATGCGCCTTAAAGCACGATACAAGCATTATTCAAACACTCTATCCACACTTCTCAAAACTGCAAAGCGCACTTATTATGAAGACCAAATTCAACAATGTGGTAATAATACTAAAAGAAAATGGCAGTTGGTACATGAATTTTTAAATAATTCTGATTCACATGACCCGATTACATCACTATCTATAAATGGTGCGATCATAACATTACCGAATGAGATAGCTAATGCATTCAGCGATTACTTTTCGGCAAGTGCTACCATCCCTGACAGTCCTGATTTTTCTCCTTCCTTCGCCCGTCAACCACAATCTTTTTTTCTTCAACCAACTAATACTGAAGAAATTGAATTCATCATTTTAGGTTTAAAATCAACTGGCCCTGGTCTGGACAACATCTCCGCAAAACACATTAAATTAATTCGTTCTACAATCTCACCCATTTTAAGCCACATATTTAACCTTATTTTCAGTTCTGGTGCTTTCCCTGACCAGTTCAAGGTTGCGAAGGTCATACCTGTCTGGAAAAAAGGTGTCAAATCTGCATGTGAAAATTATCGCCCGATTTCTGTTCTTCCCTTCCTTGACAAGGTTCTAGAAAAATTGATTGTAACAAGACTACACAAGTACTACACGAAATTTAACATATTAGCTTCTTCTCAGTTTGGTTTCCGCTCAGGGTTGTCTACTGACGCTGCCATCGCTTGTTTCACGGATAACATTAAATCGTACATTGATCATGGCGACATTTCAGGTTCTGTATTTATAGATTTTTCTAGGGCTTTTGATTCTATTGATCATAACATTCTTTTTTGAAACTTGAGTGTTATGGTATTGTTGGGCCAGCGCTATCACTGCTAAAAAGCTTTTTATCTAATAGACGGCAGCTTGTTGTTGTTGATCAATGTTTTTCTAATCCCTCATATATTGTTAAAGGTGTTCCCCAAGGATCTATTTTAGGACCCCTTTTGTTTTTAACGTACATTAATGACTTGCCTTATTGCCTTTCCAGCTCTAAGTGTATTTTATATGCAGACGACACCACCATCTTTGCTCACAGCCCTGACCTTGATGTCTTAATTTCTAAATTACAAGCAGATTTAAATTCCCTTGTGCAGTGGTGTGCAGCAAACCGGCTCTCAATTAACCCTTCTAAATCTTCTTTTATGCTTTTTCACTCACCAAACAGAAAAAATATGTCTCCGTGCCTTTTCATCAACAACCAGGCTCTAACTTCATCCGATCATGTTACTTTTCTCGGAGTCATTGTTGACACTCATCTTCGGTTTCATAAACATATTTCTTCAGTCTGCAATAGAATATCTTTTGGCATACGTGCCCTCCTTAAAACCAGATTCTTCTTCAGCCTCCATGTTCTCACAACACTATACTACGCCTTTATACACAGTCATATAAGCTACTGTATCTCATCATGGGGTCACACATACTCCGTTCACCTCTCCCCATTGATTAAACTCCAGAAACAAGCACTTCGCATTATTAATTTCGCTTCACGGTGTTCACCTTCCTTTCCCATTTTTGTTCAGATTAATATTTTGCCTTTGTCTAGCCTTTATTTTTATAATATAGGCATTATATTCTTTAAAATTTATAACCATGACCTTACTTTAGACATTTTTCCACAACATGTGCTCTCTAATCCCAATTCTACTCGCTTCGCTACTCATCGTAACTTGCTCTTGCCTAATATCCGTACTAATTATGGTAGATCCACTTTGCTTTTTTCTTCAGTAACATTTTGGAATAGTTTACCTACGCATATGAAATCTGTTACTTGTTTGCAAATATTTAAGAAAAACCTAAAACAATTTCTATTTTTAAACTATAAATAATCCCATCTACCAGTGAATGTTATTGATTATTTTGCCTTTGTAATATTTATGTTCTCTCTTTTGCTTGCTTTTTTTACTTTGTAGTTTTGCTCGTTATACTTGCACAGGAGGTCCCGCCAACGGTGATTAAAACCTTGGGACCTCCTTCTGTATATACACAACTATGTAACCTCTTAAGTATGTATAATAAACTTGAAACTTGAAACTTGAAAAAGCCCGGGCCAGGCCGGGTAGGGCAGTTTTTTCACGGGCTCGGGCCGGGCTTGGGCACGGCATGTGCTTTTTGACCCGAGCCCGGGCCGGGCTCGGATATTTTGACGCAGGCCCGGGCCAGGCTCGGACTTTCTGGTGGTGTGTATGTAACGTGCAGTGAATTATCCTCGCGCGTCTCGACTATGAAAAACCTATTGCCCCGGCGCAACTGGAAGCTAGCAGTGCTACTCCTGTGTACTTCCCTTTTCTTCTTCCGTCGTATTTTGCACTGTTTGAACGCACAGAAAAAGTCCAGAAAGACAGAAGTCGCCTCAAACCAAAGGATGCCATTTTATTCCTTACCTAAATCAATGCAGCACGGTCTAAGCGCGTTCGCGACTTGCTGATTCTTCGAAGGCGAATTGGTAAAACGATTATTGGTAGGAAAAGATAATTCGCCACGCGGCTGAAATATGGCACTGCGTCCATCCATGATTGCACGCATGTTCCCAACCGGCCGCCTTGCAGCAGCGCATTACGCTGCACCATGGAGGAACGAGAAGCTTTTTTCTCGGTTGACTCCATCCATGCCCTGCGCTCACGACCGGTCGTGGCTGCGCTTTGGCTAGAGTGTAATAGAATACGATTGAGTGGGACGAGCGGCTGGGGCGGCGCATGCTTTGCAGTGAGGTGCCCGACGTGGAAAAATACTGCGGCGGCGCTGCGATAGAAGTGGATTGGGCTGCATCAAGATCGCGCCGTTGGAAACTGCTGGCGATACTGCTCGGCAGGGTCACTCGTACTGCTTCGCGCGCTGGTATTTGCGTTCAGACCGCTCAAATGGTGCTCATAATTGCATATGACATGTATTTATGCCTTAAGAATGCATTACTTTCACTCTTGTCTTTATTTTATTTTAATACCACTCGGTGATCTTTTTTGGTCTCGGGCCGGGTTCCGGCCGGTTTCGAGCCGGGCTCGGGCCGGGCTTGGGCCTAAGGTAAAGGGGTGGCGGGCCGGGCCGGGCGGGTAACGTACACTATTTTCCGGCCCGGGCCGGCCCCTGGCCAGCCTCGGGTCTCGCCATAAAACTTTTGGTTGGGCTCGGGCGGGCAGCCTCGCGTGAAAACGGGCCCGGACCGGGCCCGGGCTGAAAAAAATCGGCCTGTGCAGTGCTCTAGTTCCCATACGCGGCAGCTATTAGTCAATAGCTGGCGTACAACGAGACGGCTGTTTGGATGAGTGCGCTTCTTCCTACTGTTACGGTGCCTATTTTTTGACGCAGTTGAATGAACATGCTGATGTAAGTGAGAAAAAAAAATATGGAGTTTTACGTGCCAAAACCACCATCTGATTAGCAGGCACGCCGTAGTCTCCCGATTAATTTGGACCACCTGGTCTTGTTAAACGTGCACCTAAATCTAAGTATACGGTTAAGTAAGTGAGAGTCTGCTTTGAAATTTCGATAAACATTACGTATTTCTGCTATAGTCTGCTGATGGTCGGCCACAGCCACTGGCGTAGAAATTAAACTTTGGCCCCCCTACTTATCAGTGTCGTAGCCATCGGGTCTCTCTGATTTCGATTAGTTGTTAACACTCGACTAGCAATCTCCGCGGTAGTTTAGTTAATCTCGGGAAGGAAGCTTGTCATTGGGCAGGCGAGCACAAAGAAAGTGACTACGTCCGTAGTCAAGAAAAGCCAGCCAAGCGCAACAGAGCACCGCAAGGAACAGGCAGCCACAGGAGACGACAAAGTAAACTATAAAACATGCTATCAGAACACGTGTGCTACAATCGCAAAATTGTGCTTGCGAAGGCTAAACCGATATACCTGGTAGCAAACGTACACTTCACAGTCGATCTCCTCAGGCAAAGGAAAAAAAATGCGATTCAAGACTCCTCAAGATTTGCCTCTTACAATGGCAGCCATGCCTTTCAGAATGAAGTACTTGTAGAATATTCACCTGGTTTACTTTTTTTTTCTCCTAGTCGAAAATCGAGGCGCCCCGGACGAAGATCTAAAGAGACAGCAGCGACGGCTGCTTGACGGGAAACTGAAGAAGATTTTGCGACCTGGATACTGCAATAAACAGAAGAGTGCATAATACAAATACGAGTATACGTGGTGAGCAAGTTTTCAACGTTCAAGAAACTACAATACAGTGTTACAGGATAACTTCAGAACTACATCGTCATGTTTAAAGTTTTCTTATGCGTGTTGTGATGATAGTTAAACGGAGCAAACCCATTGTGACCAGCGTTCGAGTTATATGTGTAGTGTGATTTTGGCCAGCACTCATATAGTAAGTTGATAGATGGGTGAATGGATGGATGGAAAAACTTTATTATGGTCCACTGGTTCGCGGTAGTTTCCTAGCCCGAAGCGGGCCGCTCCCACGTTGGGACCGAAAGGCCTAGCATATAGGCCGCTTCGCGGGTCCAATGGACTGCCCATAGCTGTTCATCTAATGTGAGACTGCGTAGAGCTGCGTCCTAGCGCTCTTCAGTGTTGTCCTTGTCGCTGCGTAACGCGGAGCAACGCCAGAGCATATGACTAATACCTATGGTATCGTTACATTTATCGCATGTTGTAGGAGTTGAGATCGCCGGATAGATCTTGCTGATTAATAAAGGGTTCGGATAAGTTCTCGTTTGTAAGAGCCTTGGCGTAATGGCCTGAGCTCTATTTAGTTTACTGTGCGGAGGGGGCAGGACTTAGCGTTCTAGGTAGAAGTGCTAGTAAGTTGAGTGAAATTATTTTAAAGCACTCATATAGTAAGATGAGTTTCATTGACCACTTATCCTAATAATTGTGTGACGCGCTTTCGCTCCGTCTGGTGTAGATAAAACAACGGGCAAACTTAATTTTAGTTTCCTACATCAGGCCTTTCATAAATCTCAAAAATAATTTCTAGCTTCCGAAATTCTCCCTAGCCTCGTGTGTGTGCCAAAATCTCGAAGAAAACTTGTACTTGTTCCTCCGGTTACTCTTTTTCAATATTCGCAAAACACAACATGGTGTTTTGGTTCCGGCAGTCGTTACCCAGCTTTGCATTCTTGTTACCGGTCGTGCGGCAATTCTGCGTGTATTCGCTGGCTTCTTTCACACTCAGAAAAACACATTTATGTAGCACGTATTGAGCAACAGAAAGCTGTATTGGGAGTTTTTCATGTTGCTGTACAACTTTCTAATTAACACTTTGATAATTAGGACATTACTTCTCGACATAGATAATTCATTATATTTACCTAATTAAATCTCAGTGAAAAAATTACTGGCGGCTACTTCACTGTACTGGAAACAATACGCACTAGGCAGGGGCGTAGCCAGAAATTTTTTCGGGGGGAGGGGGGGCAAGCTTCCACTTTCCTCTACGTCACGTGATCGATAATAAATATCGGTAGTGTAAGCAGACTCTATACATGTATATCAAATACATGGGACCGCCCCCCCCCCCCTCCCTCGCGTGTGCGTGTGCTTGTGAAGAAATTAAGTAAAAAGTAAAGTAAGCTCAGTAAATACAGTAAGTACGACAGGTACAGTGGGCGTTTGGAGCAACGGTCTCTCATCGCGCCACTGAATGGACCAGTCTTCGAAAACGCATCATTGAGACCACCCGTCCGATAGGAGAAGACATCATTAATTGTTAATTTCCGTTAAGCGTAGATGGCGTCGTCCTCGTCGGGGCGAAGTGCGTTTCACAAGTCAAGGACGGATACGCGTGAAAATGCACGTGTGACCAGGCTATACCTACTCCCATAGCAATAGTTTGTTCGCTGCGTCTTTGCGCTAGAAAACTTAAATACGCGAAAAAACGCGTAAGGCTTTTTTTTTTTTTTTCGAAGCTTTCGTCGCCCTGCTCCCTCATACGAGAGGGTTGCATTTCCTGCGGCAAGGAGACGCAGGAAATGCAACCCTCTGCAATCGCAGGGAGACGCCTTCGTCCGGCAGTGGACATAAAATATATGATGATGATGATGATGATGATGATGATGATGATGATATATACAAACGACAACCTCGAGCTCACGAGCTGCGCTTCTGAGCTCGATGTTGTGGATCCAATGCCAGCACTAGTGGCCGCATTTCGACGGAGAAGAAAATGAAAAGCCAAGCGCGTACTTAGATTTAGGCTCACATTAAGCAACCCAAGATCCATGGTCTCCCACTAAGGCGTGCCTCAAAATTATATCGTGGTTTTGGCACGTAAACACAAAGAATGGGTTATTCAAAAATTGACTCGCCATCCCAGTGCTTCGAAAGAGGATCTCCAGCGAAGCTATTGACAAACACCACTACAACTACCGAGGTAGTATGCGGTGCTTTATTGCTTTAGAGTTATGGTAACAATGGCAATTTCGAGTAATGGTTATTTTGACAGCACGCCACCGCTGGTCGTATTGCCGTTTTTTTTTCCCTTTGCCGCTCCTCGTATTCACGCTGCACCACGGGAGTCCTAACTATGTGTTGCCTGCCCATAGCGGGGCTGCAACAACAACCAAATCAGCTGATAGGCTCGTTCTTATCTGATAGGCTGGTTCTTACAGGTTGGTTCTGATAGATGGTTCTTATACAAAGGTTGGTGACGTCACTTTCCACGTCGCAAGCTGCCGTCGCTGCGGCAGCTTGCGACGTGGACATAGTATTTCGACTAGGAGAAAAAAAAAAGTAAACCAGGTGAATATTCTACAAGTATACTTCATTCTGAAAGGCATGGCCGCCCTTGTAAACAAGAGGCAAATCTTGAGTCGTCTTGAATTGCCCTCGCATTTTTTTGTATAATGTATGCACTTTTCGATTCCCTTCGCTGAGTGCTTGAAGCCTGCTTCACCTCCGCCGCGGGTACGCCCGGTGTTGTATAACTTCCAGGATTGGCCCACATTTTTACCCATGAAAGCGGGCACGAAAAATGCCGACCAACAAGAGGCTAACAGCACCACTGTAAAAAAAAAAATGTCGCAGTTTCGCCCGAAAGGCGAAGCATCGATTGCGATAGCAAATTAGTAGAGAGCTATTCGGAGTAGAGATAGTAGTTTTATCGGCTGCATAAACTTAGACACATTGGCTTACTAACTGAATTAACAATCGTGGTGTCAGCGCGCACAAGCCAACATGAAAAGATCACACTGAATGACCGCAGCCAACGACTGTCAAAACGCTGGCAGCAAGCGCAGGTTCGCGCGGTCTATCGCTTCAACGGAAACTGAGCGGCGAATGCACAGCGCATACAAAGGTCAGAGCCGTGTGGAGATAAGAGATGGTGCGGGCGACGGGCACCACCGGGCAAACTGCGAATGAGAAGTTGTTGGCAGAGGAGAAGCTGCCCCCCCTCTCCCCCCCTCTTCCCGCTTTGTTGCTTTCGCGTGGGAGATTGAGTGGCAAGATACGCCTTTGGTGCTGGAGCACAGCGCCGCCCCGCCTCCCTCCCTCCCATACCCCCACGCGACGGTCGCGTTTGCTTTCCGCCGAGCGTTCGCTCTCCGTGATAGCGCGCGTCCCCCGCGCGCTTTCGCTAGCGCATACGGCGCGCGGCGACGATTTTATCGCCCTTGGAATCTATACGGAACCTCACGGCGACGGCGACGCTGACGGCAGAAATCTGGTTGAAGTGTCCATATAATTGCTATCGCAATAAAATAATAAATGTGGGCAGCTTGCACTAGTGGTGCAAGGCTGGAGTAAACAGCGGAGCTGGTGATCGACGTAGCTTCCACCAGGTTTTACTACGCTTGTATACGTTTTGCTAGGAATTTTTAAGTGCTGCTAGGCACGGTATTCTGAAACGGCTCGCCGCCGACTCGCAGCTTCTCGCTTGGACACGCGACGTGCTTCAAGATGAGCGGCTTCTTCTTCGGGTGTCCGAATCTTCTTCGGTCATCCGATGTCAAGGCTACAAGTACTCGCCACAGAGTCAACGAGAGTTCTGCCGCCGTCGCGGCGGCTCCGCGCTTTATCTGCCACGTGACGTCACGGCCAAGCTGCACGTCCACACTTGCAGGGGCGTGGCTGCAGGTCCAAACCTGCCGAACCGCCGCCAGAGGTGCCTGCTGCAGTCACGCACACTGCGCGCGTTCGGCGCGAACGCGGAACAACGGGGAAATCCGAACGGCGTCGGCAGCAGCTCTGCGCGCTGCCTCGTTAGTGATGCTACAATTTCTCTCTCTCTATCTATCTCTTAATCTAATTTTTCTCTTTCTATCTCCCTAGCATAGCGCGCGCCACGTGCCTGCTTTCCTTGCATCTCCTTAACGTCACATGTCAAGGCAACATGCGCACGGCACGGAGAGGAGGCGAAGCACACGCCGCTCCGCGAGGTGGTTCCTAGGCAACGCACTCGCTCGGCGAGGTTTTTTTTTTTTGGATTCAGCAGAAACATTAAGGCCGGCTTAAACAGCTCCGCTGTTAAAACATAGTTTACAGCACTCTTGAAGTTATTGGTACTTGAAGTTAGTAGGATGCAGGCACCAATATTAATGTGACGCAGGAAAGGAATATGCACTACGGCATACATGCAAACACAAGCCATGTAACAGCTCTTCCCAAAGTTTTCAGCCCTATGGAAACTATACCTACCGATGGAAAAACGAAACCAAACAATTAACTTATATCACTGAGTGCAAATTACCGCGTTCGGAGATTGACTGTACTACAACGCTCTGAATTTGCAGCGTATGAAAATAATCAGTGTGCATGGCATAATCTGAGGCATTCATGAGGAGTTATTACGAGATGCCAGTCTCCCATCTCCAACAAATGGTTGCAATGACGCATTGATCCATTGAAATATTCACGCTTGAATTACGTCTCGGGTACCTGGCGCACAAATGAATACGTCTCTGGAGGCACTCTAAACAAAACAAAACGCGATACGCGGAGTTTCATGGAAATGTGTAAGCTTTCCATAACTTGATAACATTCGAAATGCTGCACTGGTGTTGCAAATAAGAGCGATAGTAGAACCCTTTTTGCATGACATGCAGGAGAGAAAGCGTAATATATTTTCGTGTCTTCTTTTTATTAAAATAAAGATAAAATAAAAAAGATGTAGTCAGTGTGCCTGGCATCATCTGCGGCATTCATTAGGAGTTCTTACGAGATGCCCGTCATTCCAAAAGTCAGCTAGTTTCTTTTGACAATGGTGTTTCAGACAAACCACCAGCCCTTCCCCTGTCAAGAAAATGAGGGGTAAGCGAAGCTTGTGGCAAGACGATGCTGTCGCAGGCGTTCCGCTTCGCTTGCCCTAAACTCAGGGTCGGCGCCTCTTCGCTGACGTTCGGCCTCAACATCGCGCTCCCGCAACTCGGAGTCCGCGGCTCTTCGCTGTAGTTTCGCCTGGGCTTCGGAAGCCCTCACGCTAGAATCGGCACGTCAACGATGAGCCCGCACCACGCGAAGCCTTCCCATCCGAGCACCGAAACTGATCTGAGGCGAGGGAAAAGCGGCGGAGCGCGTGCCAGCCCCCTTTCCTTCCCTTTCCCTCCCCGCGACACACCAGAAAACCCTGATTGGTCGAGCGCGTCATGTGATCCGGCGCCGGCGCAGCTTTCCCCGCACCTGCTCCGGCAGCGGAGCTGAAATGTGCGGCCCCGGTATGAGCCACCCTTGATTTATTTCTTTCCTTCTCTCTTTCTTCCCTTCCTTCTTTCTTTTCCCTCGCTCATAGCCGCACATCCAATGCGGGTATGCGCCACATGTGATTTTATTATCGTTAATTGTGACGTAACTGACGAGCATGTGATTTCAAGACCTATCAGTCATGATAGCCTTACATTCGTACCTTCCCATGCCAATTTCGGTATATACCAAGTGAACGAGACGCAAGTTTTGGACAGGTTTTTGATAGAGTTTTAGTGTGACACCACCACCACCGCCGCCGACACTTGTGATGCAATGCAAGCTTCGTTTGAAAAATATAGGCAACGCTCTCATCTAACGCAAATGGTTGGAATACATGTCTTGCATGGCAAGCGCTAACGCATTTCGTATGGGCAAACGAAAGAGAGAACTTGTCGAAATTCCCCATTTGCGTTCTGCTTTGAAGGCTCCGTTTTATTTGTGTGCCATTTGGAGGCGTGCTCCTCGACACATTGGTGGCGTGCGGACAGCGTGTATATATCGGGCAGTATGAAATACAAGCGGCATCTGGTGCACTGCGCCTTTCTTTGGACGACGGCGCTTTTTGCCCGTTCGCCACTGTTTTCGGTATCATGACCAGAATCCAAATGGGCAGCCGTTGCGTACACCCACGTACGACACTTTGGCGACAGCTGCCGTTGACAACATTTCTTTGGGCGCCACTGCCGCATTGGCGGTCAGTTCTAGGTTTAGACTGCTTGTGCAGCTTTTTATTTTATTTTTTTGTGAATGAGTGCATTCATGCTCTGTTTTCAGCAAACCGATCTTCAGACTAACGAGCACTGGCATCTGGTACATGTTTTCCTCTAGCCTAATGAATGATTAGCGTGAATTATCACATCTTTGCGTGGCTCGGTAAAAAAGAGTTGCTTTATACACGTAGCAGCAAAATATATAATGGTCGTTTTGTATACGGCATTGCCGCAGAACTGCGCTCCCTCATAACGTCGTCCCCTGAGACCGTTTGTGTTATTTTTTATAGCTTGTTACTGCAGAAGGCTGTTTTGGACAATATTTAGTGAAGTGTGTAGAATCGTATTTGCAAATTCGACGCTAAGTTGTTGTGATGGATGATTTAGATTCCGATATCATATCCTTCCTGTCTCTCCTGATGGGCCACAGGGCAGTGTACCGGCTCTTTTATTATCTTTAGTCCGCGTAAATACCTTAATTGGATTTGTGTCTCACTCTATGTGTAAAAAATGTTTTTTTTCCTTTATTGATACTGTGAGCCCTTTTTAGCGCTATTACAGGAGTGCAGAAAAAAAATAAAACAAGCAATGTCAACACATCTGATTTAGGCAGGGCTTAAAATACATCTGAATACAACGTAGAAAATTTAAATTGCAGTGCATATACATTGTAAAAAAGAAAGCAGAAAAACCAACCAATATCCCTTGAGGCATGTAAAAATAAGAACAACATACACGGATAATAACAAAATCATGAAATCAGATGATTCACAAAGTCAGATGATTAACGCACCGTGCTCTTGGAATAAATAACGGCATGCAAATTACTCAGAAAATTAATAAAAGAGGCAGACTGAACTACTAAATCGGGAAGCATGTTCAACATTTTTATCGCTCTGGGAAAGAAGCTATATTTAAATGTGTCATTACCGGTTACTGGAGGGGGAATATACATGCTGTGGCGATGTCTGGAAGATTCATTAGTAGAAATTTTAAAATAGTTCGTCGTATTCATTTTTATTTCATTATGAATAATAAGGAATAGGAACTTCAGCCTATCATACTTAGTCCTTTATGCTAAATTTGAAAGATTTGCAACTTGACATTGTTTTGAAGGGGAGTGAAGTCGACCATATTTGTTGAAGATAAACCGAGAAGCTAACCTCTGAATCCTTTCTAGTTTCTTACGGTTTTTCTCTGTGTAAGGATCGCAGATAATTTCCACGTACTCAATGATTGGTCTGACCAGTGTCCTATAGGCCAAGTTTCTAACTTCAGGCGTTGCTCTGTGTAAATTTCGCCTTAGGCTCCAAAGCGCATTATTCGCCTTCTTACTTCCTCTACATGTCTATTCCAGATTAAGTCACTTCTTAATAATAAATCCAAATATTTGTGCTCCTCTACCTTTCTAAGCTTGTTGCCATGCATACTATAAGGAAATTGCAGGAGCTTCTTTTTTCTTGTAATAGACATGCTTACTTATTTATTTGGATTTATAACCATTTGTCAGTCAGAACATAACTTAATAAAGTTTTCAAGGCTGCATTGCAATTTAATTTGGTCACTGGAAGATGCTATAGTATTATAAACAACACCGTCGTCAGCGAATAGTCTTATTGGAACAGAAATGTGGTGTGACAGGTCATTAATGAATATAAGAAATAAAAGAGCTCCTAGGACACTTCCCTGAAGTACTCAACATAACACCGGTTGTAGACTGGACCTATGGGCGTTTATTTGAACGTACTGCTGACGGCACTGTAAGTACGAGGTAAACCACTTTGTGAGGTTAGGATTCTTAAACACTGTATTAATTTAAACAAAAGTTTGGAGTGGGAAACTTTATCGAATGCTTTGGCAAAATTCAAATAAATGACTCTATTATATATAAATAAGCATTGTGCGAAAGTTACCACGCTGTTTTGTAGAACCAGTTGTTGAAGGTTGAGCAATGGTGCCGGACATGGGACAGGGAAGTAGACGTTCAAAAAACCGTCCCTGTAAGAATGACAGCTAAAATATAGCCTACCATTTATGCTTACACAATTTACAATAAAAATATCGTACAAGTAACTAAACACAAATATCAAGGCGGTACACTCACTTCAACATTTTCCTGGTCAGCTCATGTTTCTAACATTTGTGCATCATCCGTTACGAAGTTGTGTTTTTCAGGAGGAAAATAGAACAAGCTGACACAAAGCTCAGCTTATTAGTATACAATACATACGTCAGATTTAAAATAGAATAAGCTTCCTTTATTAGGGATCGCCAAACTAAACAGGATATACAAACGCAAGAGATATTACAAAGAAGGCCGTCAGATTTAATTAAGGGAAAAATAAAAAGGAAGGACTCCCCTATTAAGCGTATGCATGAGAATGACATTCTAACACTACGAATGCGTAGAAAATATGGCTGCATATTACATTTCTATAACAGTTGAAACAGTAAACTAGGAATGTCCATACCTTCATATGTCCAAACGTCAAGTACCCGAAGGACTCAACGCAACATGGTCATGCGCTGATACCAATTTTTGCAAGAACAAAAGCCTCTAAGCAGAGTTTTTTCCCACGAATGATTTTCGACGGGAACGTCGTTCCTAAACGGTGCAGAGGCTACTGATTCTTGCAAGGCACTTGAACATATTTGGTTACATTAGTGTATTTCCTGTTTGAATTTATATTTTTACAGGTGCAGAGAAATAACCCGGTTCATACATTAGTATTAATACTCATATTTGGGAATATTTCTTTGATAATTCCGTATGTCTGGTGCCCGCATTTTCTGCATTTCTTTGTAACATATGCCACTGCTGCTTTTGCAAATTTGGCCTGCAATATTGTGACATGAACAAGTGAACAAATAAAGAAACACTGGCCCGCACCTTTAATTAGTTCCAGGCCACAGTGTGCGCATGTATATATATATTGCAAGACAACGTTTAAGCGGTCACTCTCTTCTTTATTCTATCAAGCGAGAGCCCCACCACCAGGCCCGGAATGGTGATGATGAGTATGTACAGATGAGAATATGAAGCGTATGAATAATGCTCACACTAATTTCCCCGAGCGCGCGAGCGGCCAGCCAGGCCGTGACTTAGCCAGGAGGGAAACGCCGAACGAATCGTTTGACACGCGAAACGTGAACGATCTCCGAACCACGATAACGATGGTCCGAAGAAACCTCGACGGGAATAACACGATAGTTCACTGGGGATGTTTGTTCATTAATAATGTAGGGGCCAAGGAAGCGCGATTCAAACTTCTCACACAAACCGGGTGTACGAATGGGCGTCCAAAGGAGCACTTCATCTCCAGCACGAAAGGCGACGTCTCGACGAGAGATGTCGTAACGTTGCTTGCGGTCTAGTTGACTGACTTCTGTATTGAATCGAGCACGGTCACGACATTCGTGAAGTCGCGAGACGAACTGTTAGGGTATACTGGCCGAGGTGTTAGTTGGGGCAGTTAAGAAAGTGGCGTCGATGGTGAATGTCGGCGAACGGCCGTAAACGAGGTAGAAGGGTGAGTAGCCTGTAGTTCGCTGGATAGCAGTGTTGTGAGCAAACGTCACAAAAGGTAAAAGTTTGTCCCAGTTGTCGTGGCTTGGCCCGATATACATTGATATCATATCTGTTAGCATGCGATGAAATCGCTCTGTTAAGCCATTTGTTTGAGGGTGGTACGCGGATGTCGTCTTTTGAACTGTGCCACAAGCTCTGAGTACTTCTTCGATCATTGTTGACAAGAAAGTCTTGCCGCGATCACTCAACAGTACACGAGGCGCACCATGACGCCGCACAATGGCATCCAAAAAGAAGTTGGCAACGTCTGAGGCCGAACTAGAGCGTAAAGGCACCGTCTCTGCGTACCGTGTGAGGTGGTCGAGAGCTGTCACGATCCAACGATAACCTGCTGGCGTTATGGGCAGAGGTCCGACCAAGTCTATTCCAACGATGGCAAAAGGTGTCTCGGGACATGGGATGGGCTGTAAAAGGCCAGCAGGAGGTGAAGTCGGTCGTTTCCGCCGTTGACACTGAACGCAAGAAGTGACGTACTTGGCCACAAAGGTAGACATGCCTGGCCAAAAGAAACGGCTCCTAACGCGGTGGTAAGTTTTGTGGAAACCCAAGTGGCCAGCAGATGAGTCGTGGTAGAACGGGTACTCAGTGGTGTCCGTCAGTGTTGTAAATGTAGCGGTGCAGCACATCATTCTCGAGCTTAAATAGTCGCAGTTGTCGACGTAGTCGGGCATTCGGTGCTGAAATAGTACCGCACAGCCGTTCAATGATGCTGCTTCAGTAGGGGTCAGAACGTTGACACGAGGCGAACTGAGTGCCGCGATTAGAAGATGTCGTGTCAGTAACAGCTAGCGGTAATAACGTAAGGGGAGACATAGTCTCGTCAAGTGGCGCGGAATGGAGAGACGTGCTCGAAGATAATAGTGGAAGCGGGCAGCGAGACAGGGCGCCGGCATCTTGATGTTTTTCCCCAGACTTGTACACAACGTCAAAATCGTACGCTTGTAATCGGACCACCCAGCGACCAAGGCGTCTAGACAAATTTTTCAGTGACGACAACCAGCATAAGGCGTGATGGTCGGTTATGACAGTGAAGTGGCGGCCATAAAGATATGGTCGAAATTTTAGTATGGCTCAAACTACTGCGAGGCATTCCTGTTCTGTGATCAAGTAGTTCTGTTCGGCAGCCGTTAATGTGCGACTGGCATAAGCAACAACTCGCTCTCGTGCAGTGGTATCACGCTGTAGAAGGACAGCACCAATCCCATGGCCACTAGCGTCGGTGTGCAAACAAGTTGGTGCGTTCTCATCGAAGTGACACAGGACGGGGTTGGATGTCAAGGCTTGCTTGAGGGCTTGGAAAGAACGTTCGCAGTCGTCTGTCCAAGTGCGAGCAGTGCCCGACGTCAGCAACTTGTGCAGCGGCGACGCCATGGCAGCAAAATGACTGATGAAGCGGCGGAAGTAAGAAGCCAGGCCCAAGAAACTTTTCAACTGCTTTTGATTTTCAGGGCGAGGAAAGCGAATCACGGCAGCAACCTTGTCAGGATCTGGTCGAACGCCATCTTTACTGATAAGGTGGCCCAACACTTTGATGTTCTTACGGGCAAAATGACATTTCTTTGTGTTGAGTTGGAGTCCAGCATTAGAAATGCATGTTAAAACATCGTCGAAATGCTCAAGGTGCTGACTAAAAGTTGTAGAAAAAATAACGATGTCATCTAAATAACACAGACAGGTCTTCCACTTAAGGCCGCGTAAAACTGTGTCGATCATGCGTTCAAATGTTGCAGGAGCATTACATAAACCGAAGGGCATCACGTTGAACTCGTAAAGTCCATCTGGTGTTGCAAAGGCTGTCTTGTCCTTGTCCGCTTCATGCATGGGTATTTGCCAGTACCCGGATGGAACGTCGAGACTTGAGAAATATTCAGCGCCCTGGAGGGAGTCAATGGCATCGTCGATTCTTGGCATCGGATATACGTCTTTGCGCGTGATCTTATTAAGTGTTCGATAATCGACGCAAAATCGTACAGAGCCGTCTTTCTTCCGGACCAGCACAACAGGAGACGACCAAGAACTGGACGATGGCCGAATGATGTCTCTTTTAAGCATGTCATCAACGTTGTCCGCAATGATTTTTCGTTCTGCGGACGACACGCGATACGGGCGACGACGTACAATCGAACTGCCTTCGGTTTCGATGCGATGCACAGCAACGGAAGTGCGTCCCAGTAGCTTGGTGTTAACGTCAAATAAGGCGCTGTGTTTCTGCAGTAGAGCCAAAAGGTCTTCTTTCTGTGCAGCAGTCAGATTGGGATTTGTCGCGGCCGTTAAAGCAGTGGACGCAGCATGATCGTCGGTTGTGATAGACAAAGCTGGTGATTTGGTGTGAAGGGGTACTAATGACAGAGGTTCGGTGTCAGTAAAGCAGGTCACAGCGGTGCCCTGCGAGATCACTACTGGCGAAGAAGTAGGGTTGTGCACAGCGATCAACGCTCTACCGTCTTGAAACCGCACCAGGCTAGGGGCAATGCTAAGTCCACCAGATATGCAGTGACCGCTCGGTGCAAGGAACACATCACCATTTACAATCGGGTCGGAAGTGCGTGTTAGAACATGCTCACTGCCCGGAGGAATGAAAGAGTCAGTACACGCGACGAAGCGCAGGCTGTGAGCATCGACAGCGGACGAAGATTCAGTGTCCGTCATATGAATAGTTCGCTGACGGCAAGATATTGTCACGAGCAGCGATCCTGTGGTCGGTGCTTGGACGATGACGACGACGACGGGTGGTTTTTCTGGTGTGCACGCACTCCCCTGAACGATTGCTGCAGCGTTGTGCGCCTTAGCCTGTAAATATATCCATTGTATATATATATTCTCCCCGTAACATCTTTGGTGGAGGTGCTGGGTACGCTCGCTACAACACCGGGAACTGGATCTTCGCAGCGGACGGCGCGTTGCTGCCACCACAATGACCGACCAAGCGACCCAGTGTGAGCAAGACCCGTCACCGGTCATCTTGCACCCTCGTGATCCCGGGACATTCAACGGCACCAGCGGCGTGGACGTCGATGCATGGCTGGCAATGTATGAGCGCGTCAGCCGCACTAACAAGTGGGACCCAACCATAATGCTGGCGAATCTCATCTTCCATTTGCGGGGCACTGCGCTACTCTGGTTCGAGACGCATGAGGCAGATCTGACTAGTTGGGACGTCTGTAAGCAGAAATTACGCGATCTATTTGGGAGACCTATCGCACGACAACTAGCGGCCAAGCAGGAGCTCGCAATTCGTGCTCAGACGTCCACGGAGCCGTACATCTCGTATATTCAGGACGTGTTGTCTCTGTGCAACAAGGTCGACAAGGACATGCCTGAAGTGGACAAAGTGGGCCACGTACTGAAAGGCATAGCCGATGACGCATTCAATCTGATACTGTGTAAGAACTGCTCATCGGTGAAGTCGGTCATCGGTGAATGTCGTCGTTTTGAGCTGGCCAAAAGTCAACGTATCACTCACCGCTTCGACCGACTTCCTAATACGGCTGCCACGTCCTCCTGCGAAGGTTTAGCCACGCTTCGGCAAGCGCAAGCTCCAGAAAACGTCACCAGGATCTTCCGTCGAGAACTCGAGGCCATGGCACCCGTTACACCTCATGACGGTATGCAAAGCAACAACCTGGCTCCGATTTCGCAAATTCAGGCCGTGGTTCGCCAAGAGGTCGCGAATATGGGCATTTTACCCACCTTTGATAACGGTCACGCTGCTACCAACCCGGTCGCCCCTGTCGTCGCTGCTGCAAGACCGAACACGACCTTCAGGCCACGTTATCGAAATCCAGCCGATTGGCGCACACCTGATGACCGGCCCATCTGCTTCACGTGCTCTAGGATAGGACACATCGCCCGCCATTGCCGCCGCCGCTGGACCACGTCCTATCGCCCAAACACTTACAATCGCCCGGACCATGCACCATATGCCCCGTCGTTCCGTCCTGAGGCCTCAAGTGCTGAACGTCCTCCTAGGGAAAACCGGACCAGCCGCTCACCATCGCCCCAGCGCCGTCAGTCCCGCTCGCCCCAACCTCGCCGCTCTCGGTCTCCCTTTGGCCGCCTCTCGGAAAACTAGCCAGTGCAGCCCCCGGAGGTGACACTGCATTTACGACCCGGCCTGAAAATCCTCTGATTGTCCCTTATACCCGATGCAACCTTCTTGAAGTTCTGGTTGATGGTGTGGCAGTTACCGCTCTTGTTGATACCGGCGCACAAATTTCTGTAATGAGCTCGAGCCTCCGGCACCGCCTCCAGAAAGTCCTGACGCCCGCGACTTCACCTACCGTCCGAGTAGCCGACGGGAGTACACCTGTCGTACTTGGAATGTGCACTGCACGCATCACTATTTCTGGTCGCCACACATCTGTTCTTTTTGCTGTTCTAGAACAGGGCCCCATGACCTCATCTTGGGAATCGACTTTCTGTCCACACACGCTGCCCTTATCGACTGCTCCGCGGGCCTTCTCCGGCTAGAACTTCCTTCGTGCCCCGACAACGTTGATGCCGGCCCACCCCGCCTACGCTCCGTCGAGTTTCTTCGACTGCCTCCGCAAGCCGCAATATACGTCCAGCTGTCAGCCTTTCCGCCCCTACCCGACGGCGACTACGTTGCCTGCCCTATTCCTGAGGTCGCCATGACACGCAACGTCGCGCTACCCTATACGGTGGTGACAGTTAGAAACAACGGCACCGCCTTTCCCATCCTCAATTTTGGCTACTCGACGCAAGTTCTTCCTCGCGGCATATTACTCGCTCATCTGACCCCATTGGCCGGCCACACGGTTTCTGCCCTGACCACAGAACCTCCACCGGATTTTTCACCGCCGTCATCGCAGTCAGGTTCGTCCTGCGACCACTTCGCCCGCATGATATCAGGAGACCTCGCTCCGGCACAGTCCGCTGCCCTTCGCCGCGTGCTGGTTTCCTACCAGGATATCTTTGACTTTGGTGACCGTCCTTTGGGCCAGACTTCCGTCGTCACCCATCGCATTCATACCGGCGATGCGAGTCCTATTCACCGACGGCCTTACCGTGTGTCAGCTCCGGAGCGTGCTGTCATCCAACAGGAAGTGGAGAAAATGCTGGGCAAAGGCATAATTGAACCCTCATGCAGTCCTTGGGCCTCTCCCGTCGTACTCGTGAAAAAGAAGGACAATAGCTGGAGATTCTGTGTAGACTACCGCCACCTTAACCAGATTACCAAGAAGGATGTGTATCCTCTCCCGCGTATTGATGACGCACTGGACTGCTTGCACGGCGCCAGATATTTCTCTTCCATCGACCTGCGCTCAGGATACTGGCAAATCGCTGTGGACGACCAAGACCGCGAGAAGACCGCCTTCGTGACTCCTGATGGTCTCTATCAATTTAAAGTGATGCCTTTTGGCCTATGTAATGCCCCTGCTACTTTCGAGCGCATGATGGACTCTCTTCATCGAGGCATCAAGTGGTCCATATGCCTTTGCTACCTGGACGATGTTATCGTTTTTTCGACTACGTTTCAAAACCATCTCACTCGCCTGTCCACCGTCCTTGATGTTTTTCGCCGCGCTCGTCTTCAGCTTAACTCGTCGAAATGTCGCTTTGGGCACCGTCAAATCTGCGTACTCGGCCACCTTGTTGACGCTGCAGGCGTGCAGCCAGACCCTGACAAAGTCCGCGCGGTTAGTCAGTTCCCTACTCCACGGTCGGCCAAGGATGTCCGCAGTTTTCTTGGCCTGTGTTCATACTTCCGTCGTTTTGCCCAGAACTTCGCCGAAGTGGCCCGCCCTCTAACTGGCCTACTCAAGAAGGACGTCGTTTTCACTTGGGGTCGTGATAAAGCGGACGCCTTTTCATCGCTCGTTGCCATCCTAACGAACCCACCTGTTCTAGCACCTGTTCTAGAACAATATGAAAGCTGACGCTGAGGACAGAAAGTCCCATCCCAAAATCATGGCGTAGGTACACGAAGATAGCACGGCAAACTAAATGTGGTGAAGGATGCCATCAATGAAAACACGCGCAGTGCAAACACCGGAGGGCTGAACAAGAACTGTATTAGCACAACGAAGGGGAGGGCCATTATATGGTGTCTTCACTTTTCGCAATCGAGAACACAAGTCAGTACTAATAACCGAAAGCGATGCACCCGTGTCAACCAAGGCTTCCGTACGGATACCTTCAACAAACACCACAAGTACATTTGGCGGGCGCGCTGGAGGAGTTTCAAGTTGTCCAAAGGATGCAGCTTTACCTCCTGAAGCTTCACTATTTAGTTTTCCCGGCGGTGATCGGAGGACGAAGTAGCCGGTCGAAGAGGGGAACAGGAGCGCCGCATCGGTGATGGAGAGCGACGACGCGGGAAGCGCAATGAACCGGCAGCGTCGAATTCCAGTGGAGATGGGGAACGTCGAGGATTATAATTGTAGTACGAACGCCGACGTTGTGGTAGAGGCTCAGAAAACTCATTCCTTTCAAAACCGTCATAGCCACGCCTTTCATCTTGCTGACGGCGTCGGCAAAACCTTGAAATGTGGCCACGGATGCCGCAGTAGTACCAAACAGGCCGAGGTGGGCTCCACGTGTTGAAAGTGTAAAGGGGTGTACTGAACAGTTCAGATGGTAGCGTCTGTTCGTAATCGAAAGGCGGGTGACGCAGAGCAGGAACAGCTGGTTGCACGAACGGCTCCCACTCGTGCTAAGCACTGGCGATCCGGCTGGCCTACTGGTTGCACTGCAGGCATTGAACAGTCGATCTGGCTGGCCTTGTCCATGTGCTCTTCTTCTTCATTACATAAGATTCGAGAGGTGGTGGTCGCGCAGTGATGGGATTCAGGGACCCGTGCATTGCAGGCGCCTGCTGTGGTGGCTGCTGCAAGGGTGGCACCAGGGAGGCAACCTGAGTTGGCGTAGGGATGGGTTGCGGGTTCGGGGTTAGCGGGCACGTCACAGCAGCTATTTCTTCCCTCACGATATGGCGTAGGCCGCCACCAGGAGGTCTCATATGAACTTCCGGAGAGGTCGACGAAGCTTGGGCGTGCAGTTCCTCACGGATTATGGAGCGAATCTGAGCACGTAGTTCGCTATCGTTGGACGCCCTCAAATCAGACGTGTCAGGGTATAAGCGGATCACAGTGCGCTCATCCAGGCGCTGACACGTACTGATGATGTCTGCGACGGTAGTGGGGTTCGGCACGACAAGAGCATTGAATGCCACAGTCGCAATACCCTTGAGCAGGTGGCGTACACGGTCACTCTCCGCCCTCGAGTTGTTCACGCGGCGGCAGAGGGCAAGGACGTCCTTTATGTACGAAGTGTACGACTCACCGGTGTGCTGAACACGCTCAGCAAGCTGCTTCTTGGCGATATCTGAGCGAACAGAAGAGTTAGCGAAAATCTGTCGTACGTGAAGTTTAAATGTGCTCCACTTTACGAGATCGAGCGCATGGTAAACCAAGTTTTTGCGGCGCCGGTGAGATAGAAGACGACGTGCCGCCGTTTTGCAGATTCGTCCCAGTGATTAAAATCACTCACGCGCTCGTATTGCTCCAACCAGTCTTCAACGTCATCACCGCGAAATCCAGCAAACACCGGTGGATCCTTTTGAGGGGTAGTGACTGTCCAAGAAGGGGTTGCCGCCGGAGCAGGCAAGGTGGATGCCGCGGTATTGGCCTGCTGGTCTTGGGACATGGTCGAGTGCAGTTGGAAGAGGCGGCGACCCGAGCGGAGCTCCAGGGATGTAGCGTAGGTGAAGCTGAAGCGAGACTGGGGGCGAGAGGACCGAGGAACTGGACAGCACACTCCACCACTTGCGAGACAACGTTTAGGCGGTCACTCTCTTCTTTATTCTATCAAGCGAAAGCCCCACCACCAGGCCCGGAATGGTGATGATGAGTATGTACAGATGAGAATATGAAGCGTATGAGTAATGCTCACAATATATATATATATATATATATATATATATATATATATTAAAATTCAGTCTTGCTTATGTTTGCTGACTGGCAAAGGACTCCTTACTTTTCTGCTGCTTTTGAGATCGAGATGAGCAGTAGGGACCGGAAGACATATTGGGTGATATTATGGTAGTTAATATTTTGTTCTTCGAGAGCTCCTAAGAAGAAAAGACATAATTTAGACCTTACACTCACACACACAATGATTAAAAACATGTATTGCGCTCACCGAATGCCTGAGAAAGCATGTTTGGCTGAGAGAGAAGGAGTAGCGGCATCATCCGTAATTCCAACCTGTCCTGCGCATACACGTATTAAAAAAAGCTGCAAAAGTAAACTGCGTTATAATGACTCTGACATCGACGTCGTTCATTGTGTACCCGAAAAGGCTGGTTAGCCCTACAATATTATGGTCCGGTTTTCTTCACGCACAATAAATCAGAAGTTCCTCAGAAATGTGCGTGAGGTGCGTCTGAACGCGAAGGATCTCGGATTAACTGTAGCTTGAATGAACGTTGATTTTGCAAATGACCAATTGATCCCGGAGAACAAGACACGTTTCACCAAATCCCTGTCACTGCACAAAGAGAAATTACAATACCTGTGGAATAACAACTCTCAAATCAATGCGAGGGAAACTAGTGAAAACTGGTTCTTTCGTATTTTGACGAAAGTTGATCTAGCGGTGTTAGCGGATAGACGTCTTGACTTTTGCTCATGAGAGACTTCAAAAATGGCAATCGTGTCATTTTATTTTGCTTCTGATAATAATAAATGTTTCCTTCGAGATTCCTGTTTTTCAGGTATCGATTTCAACGCCCGAAACCTAATCGTGTCAATTCATTTTCTTCTGATAATCTTAAATGTTTCAGTCAAGATTCTTACGAAGAATGGGAACCGAGGGGCTCGATTTTATTAGTCATAACCACAGAAAGCCAACAGACAACGAAGCCAAGATTCTTGTTTTTCAGGTATCCATTTCAACGCCCAAAACCTGAAGAAACAATTTGTTGAGGTAGAATATTTTCTTTTTTCAATCAGTGATCGTTATTCCTTTATTTGTGTTTCCGAAGCATAGCTATCAGTGGCTGATAAAAATGTGTTTTGTTTCCCATCTCACGGTTAGGAACATTGTCATCGGTCATTTGGAAACCATGGAGGCGTAGCTATCTTTATCTCGTCACTCATGAGGTATAAGCTCCACAGCGATATTGCAAGTCATACAACTAACAGCGTCTTCATGATTTGAAGTGCACAAATTAGCCTCTAAAAATAATGAAAACGTTGTTCTTGATTGCATCTCGCATTCGCCATCATCCTCAGAGGAGCTCAGAACATTACCCTTCGACTTGAAAATAAATATCGTATTTGTGGGCGATAATAACGTCAATATCCGTGGTGATTTTTATCCCACACTCCTGTGAATACACAATGTGCTTTCTATGATATGGATTTCAGTCATTAGTAACGCTTCGATGCGTTCCCACTTTTATGGTGTTAAGTGTAGCTGATGTACAAGCCTATTCACAACATATGTACACGTAGGCTAACGGTTAGAGATGGTCGCCCAGGAGCGAGCCGTATCTTGTGAGCTCTGTGAGCCGGATCTTGTGAGCGGCTCTTTTTAAAGAGCGAGTCAGCCGCGGTTCAGTAAAAGTGAGCGCGGCGGTTCTTTTGGAGAAAGGCAGCCTGTTCTTGCGTTCAGAGAGTCGTGCCGATGCGTTCCGTCAGAGCCGGCTCTTCTGCTGGGTGCGACTTCCGCGCCATCTATTAGCGGTAGAAGAAAGCGACTGCCCTCCCGCCCTTCCTCGCAAGAGTCGCCTTCACCCCCCCCGCCTTCGGCTGAAGAACGAAAGAACGAAAGAACTGCCGCTTAAAGCCCCTATATATAAAAAGTAGCGACACTCTCCTCCTCCGCCTTCCCTCCTCCTAGTTTCTCCTCTCTTTCGCGCTCCTTTTTCGACCGTTGAGCCGCCTACACCGCTTGAAACACGCGCACTTGTTTATCTTTCGCCGCTGATCAGATTCGACGATCGCCGACTGTGTTCGCCGCTATCGTTGTTAGGGTTGCCAGATTGGGCCAGTAATAGCCAAATTGGGTTACTTTTTACGTGGCTTGGCGTCGAAAATTCCAAGTTGGCTACATGGCTATATTTGGGCTATTTTTGTATTAAGGACGTCAGCACTGACAAAATTTGGGAAGGCCGGTTTATGACAACCCAAAGCTCATTGCTGCGAAAAAGTTATGTAGGCAATCTCGAAGGCTGTGTTTTTAGGCAATGTCGGCGCTGAGTGGATGACGTTAAGTCGTCGCTGCCGTGTTTACGCGTGTTTCAAGGCTAAGCTCTCTTTTTGTTCTGGTTTCGGCGCCATCTGCTGCCGCTTCACACGTGGTTCAGTAAGAAAACCGTTCTCAAAACTAAGCATGGGCAGGCGAAATGCATACGTGTATATAAGAAGGAATGGGAGAAGGACCCCTCTTTCAAAGGTAAATTTTACTTTGTGCGCATATTTGGTTTTAAAAGCGTCTGGTGGTGCGTTGTTTCGGAATGGAGTAAGAAACTCGGCAAATTTCTTACTTTATTACAAAATGTCCGAAATTCATTCCGCATTCGAAGGCAACTATTGCATATGCAAAGCATAAAGCCACTCAAAATTTAAAATATTGCAGTTGAGAATGAGGATGTTTTAAGGAAGGGTCAAGGTCTTGCGTGAGGCTCACGCATGATCCCGAACTTCGGCACAGGCACGAGCGCACTGTAGCACTTCGTACTTGCGGTGGACGCACTTTGTACTCGCTCGTCGTCTGCCGTTATCTGAAGATCGGTAGCCACGGCACGGTGCGCGTGGAGGACCTCTGCCGTTCCGTCCCCTCTTGCCCTTCTAGTCTTTGGAAACACACAGATATTGCCGGCCCACCGGCTTTATTAAAGAAAGGATAATCGAATGCGTTATAGGATATTTATTGCGTGTCCTTTTTGCAGAACCAAGAACACACGTGCGCCATTTGCAGTTAGTGTGACGTAGTGACGGTAACGGAGGGTACGCCAGCCTGATCGAGCCGAGTGTGTTCGCGAAGAGCGAGTTATCAGAGTGCGCGGGCTCGTTTCCTTTACTGTTGTCTGCACCGGCGAGTTGACCACCCGTAAATGAGTATTTTTGGAACGTGAGAATGCTTTTACTAGGTTTAACAAAAGGGGTTGTGTATGATAAAATAACAGGTAACTGAGCAAGAGGTATTTCCTTTTATTGCGATAGAAATTATATGGGGACTCCAAGCGCATGTCTACCGTGGTCGTAGGTCGTCGCAGTGAGGTTGCGTTTAAAGTCCAAACACGCTAACATCGTCGCCGCGCGCGTACGTGTTCCCGAGTGGAATTACATTTCTTTATTTTTGTCAAGTCACACTGAAGGTAAGGTATACACAGCCCCCCTTCGGGAATTTGGCAGCACACGCATTCGTGCCTGCATTCACAGAAACTTACGCAGACGTTTTTAGATTGCACGAATCTTGCCAGGGAATCCCTGTTAAAAAATGGCACAGTTCAACGCTTCGATACTTATACCACCTGGGTTATTGTCAGCGCCATAATCTAGGTGGAAATTGAAACTGTAAGCTTTAATTTAATTCTCCTCTTCTGCTACGGGTCAGCAGGTAGTTCCGTTTGTGCACTCAAAGGCGAATTGCAGTCACAACTGTGCTTTCTTCGCACGAGGAAAATGCGAGAATGTTTCACGTTTTATGTTTCAGTAAAAAATACAAAATTGAGAGAGAGAAAGAGAGAGAGCGGGATAGAAATAACATGCTTATTTTATGAATCAAGCTTAGGAAAGGCATCACTATTCGAAAATGCATTGAGCTCGGGCCGCCTCTTGGGCACTTGATCGTGACCAGCCGAAGCTGATCCTAGAGACTGGAGCTGGCAGTATTTTGCGCGACATTTACAGAAAAATGCCTCGAGTAAAGCGAGGCGTGAACTAAAGTTAGCTCACAACGTGGCTCAGTAAATACTGATGACGTCATGAATCAATCGGAAACAAAATCCTTCGGCTCGTTGTAACAATAAGTGGTGTCCAAATCCACGTGTGAGTGGAAACTCTCACTAGAATTCTTTGCGCAGATCTTGAGGCCACTGTTGGGCTGGTTGCATGAGGCGGAAGTAGTTTTGGAGCCGGAAACACGCGGTGAACCATCTGCACCATCTGTAAGACACCTGCAGAACATCATCAAACTTTTGGCTATGTTTTTGGCGACTTTTGGGTCACTAAAAATTCGGGTCTGGCTATCCTTGGCCTACATTTTCAGATCATTTGGCTATTTTTTGTTCGGGCCATCTGGCAACCCTAATCGTTGTGCTCCTCGCCAGTCAGTAGACGCTTCTCGGGCGAAAGTGGCGATGAAGCGTGAGTGTTCACAAACGCAGCCAGCGCCCGGCGGCGCGACGGTTCACGTCATGCCATTAGGCCAATACCGACGCGGCGTCGGTCTCGGACAGGGTGTACGAGGAGGCGGCGGCATTCTTCAAAGCGTAACGCTACTTTTTATATATAGGGGCTTTACCGCCGCTCACTTACTGAACCACGGCTCCCTCGCTCTTCAAAAGAGCGGCTCAAAAGATCCGGCTCGCTCCTGAGCGCTCAGGAGCGAGCCGGATCTTTTGAGCCGCTCTTTTGAAGAGCGAGGGAGCCGTGGTTCAGTATGTGAGCGGCGGTTTTTGCGGAGTGAGGAAACCGGTTCTCTCTCGTTGAATGAGCCGTGCCGAACCGTTCCGTCAGAGCCGGGTCTTCTGCTGTGTTTCGAGGTTTCGATTTCTGACCGACGAATGGTGGCCGGTGTGGACACACTCGCGCTACTGGTACTCGCTCGCAGTGTGTGGTGTGCGCAGCAGTCCCTATGGTTTTTTGTGCGTCCTATGGTGTGGCACCCGATGCCAGCGAGGGGAGAAGTAAAGAAGCCTTAATTGCCAAAGGATGGTACCATTCGTTGCCTGCTACTGTTCGAACGATGTCTCACGACTCTCACCGATCGCACATCGTGCGCTGGTCCAATAACACTTCGAAGATGGTCTTCCGTGTCATTAAAGACAACAGGTGAACGTACTGTTTAAGTCCTGATCTTCATTTGTGCTAATTAGTGTAGTCATGCAAATGTCGCCCATGACATCCACTTCAGTGCATTTTCTGAGCGTGTATCATTAGCACGTCATTAAAACGAGTCCAATGATTTGTTGTGGTGTAATAGAACTTCATGTCTTTTTTTTTCTTTTGTTTTGTCCTGGCGCATGATGGCATGATCGCCAGTATCGCGCGTGCGCTCAAGAGAGAAAAAAAAACGAAAAAAAACAACAAAAAAAAACGAAAGGTGCGTGCGGCAGTTTTGTGGATCTTTCCTATGATTTTTGTATTGTACTTCAAGAAATGATTTCTACATTTATTTTGCATGGCGTTACAGCTCGCTCATATTATAGTGAACTTAGGTATGTGCATAAATGAATAAATTTGAAAGATAATGTACAATCATTTTGTGGTCTTGTTTTGACGAAAGTTGACTTTAAGGTACCACAAAAGCAGAGAAACTTCTCTAATGACGATGAAGTTACATTTTTTCTTGTGAAAAAAGTACGTTGCATTTTACGTCGCACAGTATCATAAGCATTTTATCCCCAATATAAGAAAATAAAGTTTCATTACAACTAAAAATTCACGCTTTTCATATATGTAAAAATATTATCTAAACATAGGGAAAATACCAATAACACGGTTATTAAATTTTGCATATATCGTTTTTTTTTCAAAGCCAGATAACTATAGAATATGCCTAACACAGGTTACACGTTTAAGTGAACCGTTGAGCCGTTGAAATGAACCGGTTCATTTCAGTAAGCTGAGCCGTTCCGAGCCGCTCACTGAAGTGAGCCGTTTTGCGCATCTCTACTAACGGTGGCCACGATGGCGACCCTATACTAATCGGTGTTGCGTCCCGAATCGGCCGGGCGCATTCTTTGATTGTTTCCCATCGAGGCAGGCCCTTTCATGAGCGTCGCCCAGGCGGCGACAGTGCCAGACACCGACGAAACGGGTAAACAAGCGCCCCCTTCTCGGCGGTGCGCATTCTTTGGGTGCTTCCCCCGATTCCACCCCCTTCATCAGCGGCCGCCTACCTGGCGACGCGGCCAGACACCGGCAGTGACGTTCGGACAAAGAAGCTCACTTTGAAGCGACCGACCACAACCGCCACCCCTCGTTAGAAGCGAGGATTAGTGCAAAGGCCATTCTCCCGACCCAGGCAAGATGACCGTCGGAGGGCAAGAAACAGGTCACCGACTTTCGTGGAAGGAGTGTCAAACCCCTGTTTCCGGATTGCCTCGTCCTTGCTTCGAAGGTGCAACATTAGAGGCGGAGTTCAGCGAACAAGACGGCCCGTCTGATTGGCCGCATCAAGGTCATCTGATTCCCTAGTCGGGTCAACTAGGGAAGACTGATGTTTTATAAGGAGACACCTTGCGTGCAGTGGTGTGTCCTGACGAGTTCTGACATGTGCTCAGACATGTAGTGAGCTGAGACTTTAAAAGTGCTCCCCCATGGAGTGGGCTTCGATATTTGGAGCCACTGTAAATATGTAGAATAAACACTTTTTTCTATCGCTCTCACTCCCGGACGTACTCATCCCTTTGGCTGAAGGATCACCGGCCTAAACGCTACCCGAGTCTCAACAAACTGGCATCAGCGGCGGAATAATCTCCGATCCGCAACAACGGATGGCAGCGCTGAGATGAAACGCCAACCCGTTCATAACATCGGAAACAAGACGTCTTCGTCTTCTTCAGTGCAGCTAGACTATGGGGGCTGTTCCGTATCATCACCCCCGGCAGTAGAATCACCGTCCCGGTGCTTAAGCTACACATCCGTGGTCAAAGGCGTGTGGTAAGGCTTAGAGCACTGCACGGGCCGATTTTTGCGGCCCGGGCCCGGCCCGGGCCCGTTTTTACATTGGGAAGCCCGCCCGAGCCCGATCAAAACATTTATGGCGAGACCCGGGCCCGGCCCGGGCCTGGAAATATTCTACGTTACCCGCCCGGCCTGGCCCGCCACCCTTTTACCTTAAGCCCAAGCCCGGCCCGAGCCCGACTCGAAACTGGCCCGAACCCGGCCTGAGACCGAAAAATACATGTTTTTCAGAGTTGAAAAGCCCGAGAATAACTCGCAGGAAAGCCCGAGCCCGGCCCGGGCCCACGTCAAAAAACCCGAGCCCGGCCCGAGCCCGGGTCAAAAAGCACACGCCGTGCCCGAGCCCGGCCCCAGCCCGTGAAAAAACTCCTCTACCCGGCCCGGCCCACGGGCCGGGCCGGGCCCGGGCTTTCGGGTAAGCCCGAGCCCGTGCAGTGCTCTAGTAAGGCTTGGGTCTCGTTACGTGAACGGTGTCACTTGCGGATGACGACGACGCTGAGCGGTCGGCGGGGTATGATTTCATATGTGACATCGGTCACTTGTCGCACCACATGGTATGGACCAGTGTAACGCAACACGTAAGAATAGCACCTTCATTGTCCACATATGTATAATTATTTTAGAATTTCATTCCATTTTGAACTCAGCATTGCCGATCATTATCCTATATTCTTTCGCTTTCAGTACCATTTCACGAAGGTTGCTCAGTCGTTTAAGAAGACAGTACTTAACAAACACGAATTCATTCATTGGTTTGCTCACCTAAAGTAATCTTTCATCATAAATTACTAAACCGCTAACGCCGCTTTCGACGAGTGTTCGTCAGCAATCTGTCGGTGTTAATATGAATCTGCAAGAGTAGTCAAGTGTCATAAGAATTTTTCCACTCATCACAGTCCAACTCTGGGCGACCCGGCAAGCGGGAGGCCTAGGCCCAGCCACCACCTCTTGCTGGTTTTAGTAAAGTTTATTCCGTCAGTCATCACAGTCCTTGGCTAACAATTTACTAAAATGCACGCGCAGAAATGATAATTTATACAAGAAGGTGACAAAACGCGCGTTTAATGTTAAATTGAAAACGAGCTGTAAAATGGCAGTAAGGCGCCAAATAAATGGTTAAAGGAAGCTAACGAACTACTACGATTGTAAACTTCGTAACAGTGGTAATGACATCAAGCAACAATGTAAGATAATAAAGTATATTTCCAATGCGACAACTAAAAAGATGGGCAATCGTAAAATAAAGATATTCTGTTTCCTTATACGCACTGATTCTTCAGACATCGCAAGGGCATTCTTCAAGTTCTTTTGCAGTAATACATCTAGTCATGCAGTCACACTTAAAGGATCATCTCAACGTTACTCGTATTATTGCGATAGCAATTATATGGACACTCCAAAGCAGATTTCTGCCGTTGGCATCGCCGTCGTCGTCGCCGTCGCCGTGAGGTTCCGTATGACGTCGATGGAGATGAAATCGTCGCCGCGCGCCGAACGTTGTATGTGCGAGTGAAAGGGCGCGAGGGACGCGCGCTTTCACGGGGAGTGAACCCACAGCGGAGAACAAACGCGCGTTCTGCGCCGTGCTCCCTTAAGGGCTGCAGAAGTAGGCGTCTCTTTCCTCCTTTACAATCACCATATATGTTGAGCAAACGCGCCTTCTTCCGACGCGCGAAAGGCCATTGGGGGGGGGGGGGGGGGGGGCAGGGAAGGGAGGCGACGTTTAGCTGCGGCACCAAGGGCCTATTTATATCAGAGGCTCCGGCAACAGTCACCAACGCCGCACGCATTTTGTGCGAACGCGGGCAAAACGTCGACGGCGTCGACAACAGTTCTGCGTGTTGCCGGTGCTGCTGCATGTCCAAGTTTATACAGCTGATAAAGCTACTATCATTACTCCGTATAGCTCTCTACAAATTTGCTATCGCAATTCATGCTTCGCCTTTCAGGTGAAACTGCGACAACTTTTTTGTTTTAGCTTTTTCCTACAGGCCCTAATGAAATTCCCAAAATTATCCATCATTTGAAGATAACCAGTGCAGGCGTTGATAATATTCATTCTGCAATATAAAAATATTGTTACGGGGAAACGAAGTAAGAAATTATTTACACTGTATTTCCAAGAATGCCAGCGGCTGACAAGATCATAGTTGGCTCGCGAAGTCCAGAGCGTCGTCTTCTTGAAGTCCACTCAAGACGTCTTCTTCATCGCTCTGTCACATGACCCCCGGTGGCTGAAGCACCGACCCGGTGCTGGTTAGGAGGTGGTCGAATGATACGGCTTAAGACGCGCGACGTGGACTACGTCGGAACAAGGCTGAGCCAAGGTGGGGTCAAGATAGGCGATTTCGTAGGTGTCGTCGGTTACTTGAAGACGTGGTAAGGGCCAGAGTAGCGTGAAAGCAACTTCTCCAACAGGCCAACGCGTCGCGACGGTGACCAAAGGAGAACCATGCAGGGTGCCCGGTGTCATGTGGGCGTCACGATGGCGGGTGTCATTTAAGCGCCGCTGATTTTACTGCGAGTCCACACGTCAACGTCGGGCAATATAGCATGCCTCTTGTGCCTTGAGTATGGCCTCCTGGGCGTACTCGGATGTGAAATTCAGGCTATCAGGCAGAACGGTGTCGAAAGGTAGCGTAGGATCGCGGTCAAAAAAGAGGAAGAATGGAGAGAAGCCGGTGGTATCGTGGCGAGAATAATAACAGGCAAAGGTAACGGACGGTAATGCAACGTCCCAGTCGCGATGGTCAGCGGAGACATACATGGACAGCATGCCACTGAGGGACTTGAGGGCTCAGTTGAGACGCTGGGTTAGACCATTCGTTTGTGCATGGTAAGCATGCTTGTATTTAGTCGCGCACGAGAGTAGAATGCCATTAACCACTTTAGAAAGAAAGTAGCGGCCTCGGTCGGTGAGGAGCTATCGAGGGGCACCGTGGTAAAGGATGACGTTTTCTAATAGGAAATCGGCGACATCGGCTGCACAGCTTGTCGGAAGAGCACGTGTGATTGCGTATCGGGTGGCGTAGTCTGTTGCTAGAGCAATCCACTTATTTCCCGAAACAGACTTAGGAGAAGGGCCTCAAAGAAAGAATGGTTCTGACGGCACGTCAAGTAGTTGAAGGTGGCCAGCAGGAAGTGTGGTCGGCTTATTTTCTCGTTGACAAAGGTCCCACGCAGCGATATAATGGCAGACTTCATGGTAAAGATCAGGCCAAAAAAAGCGCCGATGAACGCGGTCAAGTCCGTGAGACGCCAAAGTGACCGGCAGTCGGCACGTCATGAAGCTGGGCAAAAACAGTCAGGCGCAGATGCGAAGGGACAACTAAGAGTCGGTGAAGGCTGTGAGGGCGCATGTTACAGCGGTACAATATGCCATCGTGGAGTTCAAACATTCGCCATCAAGGGTCGGGCGTCGTTGAAATCAGTCGGTGAATAAGGTCTTTTAAGAAGTTTTAAGAAGTAAGACATTTATGCAGACCATAGAAACGCCAGGTGAGTGCACAGGATGGCGCGACAAGCAGTCTGCATCTTGGTGTAACCGGCCGGTCTTGTATACAACTGAGCAGTTGTATTCTTGAAGGCGCAGAGCCTTCAAGAATACAACATGTCAACATCATCAACCGAAACGGCTATTGGAATGAGCCAATGACAGCTTACGCTAAAACAAAACACGTTTGACAACGTCTCACCTTGACCGCAGATAAAGCTGTTCTGTGTTTATAACTGATCATCTTTGCCCGCCTTTGAAGCGTCTTCTGGGAAAGACAACAGAAGCCAGTCTGTAGCTCGATGTTCGTCTGAACAAAACATTGATAGATTTTGGCGCGGAAAGATTAGCACTCTAAGGCCATTCATGTTCGCAGTTCTCATGATTTTGAGAAAATTGCGTAGGTCGAACGGGTAGGGTGACTGAAAAACAATATAAGTCAAGAAAAAAAAAACACAACACAGAGTTTATGTCGGTCTGATGCGCCGTGATGAACCCACAAAAGGATTAAAATCTTTCCATATTAACGCGCAAGCAGCGCATAGTAACAAAGATATCAGCAATCTAACCTCTTGAATCGCTTTAATTTTTGTTTTTGACGCTGTAATGCTGATGGAGACACGATTCGCAACAGACAATGACTTTAAAAGGAATCCAAGTTATTTAAATTTTTTATAAGCCAAACTAGCAGATCTGGTGACGGACTGTTAATACATGTTTAAAAGAGCTGTGCATGGGACATATTTGATCAGTTTTCCTTTGTATGGAATGATACCGAAAATGTTTTGCTCAAATCTAAAGATTGTCATCCTTTCATTTCAAGGGAATACGTCTTGCAAAGTCACCGACTACAATTTGTAATTTGTAATATCTGCCGCAAAGTAATTAATTGAAAACTCAATTAGTTATTTTTATTAGTTGAACGTTTGCTTCCTTTCTGGTGCAAGTAATGCCCGCCTGTCTGTATAATGCAGTTCAAGGATTAGAATTATCATCTGCAATAGGCGTTCTTACAAAAAATTCTGAAAAGCTTGGAAATGATCCCCCCTTATAACACGCCAATGTGCGATTGCTCGAACGTCGTATACAAGGCTTCTTGTAGAACTGTTCTCTCTGCCGGAAGCAGTTGTACGGCGCGCTAGATGGGCCTGATAAAAATTACCCTCGCGTTTGTCAGTTCCCCGTGCAAGCATATACTATTGGATTGCGCATTGAGATCGACCATGGAGATTCGAATACTCTGCTGAAATCTGTGTGATTATTGGTTCTCTCCGAGGTCATACGTTCTGCCTGACGACACATGATCATATGCCTTAACCAGTGTGAAGAGCAAATAGGTGCGAAAAAGTCACAGTTTCACCCGAAAGGCGAAGCATCAATTACAATAGCAAATTAGTAGAGAGCTATACGTTGTAAGGATAGTAGTGTTATCCGCTGGAACACATTCGCTTATAACTGAATTAACAAGCATGGTGTCAGCACGCACAAGCAAACATAAATAGGTCACATTCGATGACCGCAGACAACCGCTGTCAAAACGCTGGCGTGAGCAAGCGCGCGGCAGCAGCGAGCGAAAGTTCGTGCGGGCTATCGCTTCAACGGAAACTGAGCGGCGAAAGCACAGCGCATACAAAGGTAGGAGCTGTGTGCAAATCGCTTTCAAGATACAGTGCGCATGACCGCTCGCAGCAGCGCAAAGTAGAAGTGCGCAGTTGCTGGGAGAGAAGAAGCCGCACCCTCTCCCTCCCGCGCATCCTTTTTACCCTATTTCCTCCTTTCACGCGCTAGTTCGAATCACCAGATCACCTTCACCCGGGTCGCTAATTGGTTCCAGAGCGCAACGGTGACCGCCCCCCCCCCCCGTCTCTCGCTTCCATCCCCCACGGCCTTTCGTGCGACGGAGACGGCGCGTTTGCTCTCCTCCGTGCGTAGGCTCTCCGTGAAAGCGCGCGTCCCTCGCGTGCTGTATGGGCATCCCTCGCACATACAGCATACGGCGCGCGGCGACGATTTTATTGCGACGGCGATGGCAGAAATCTGCTTGGTGTCCATATAATTGTTGTTGCAACAAACGAAGCAACCAGAATCGGCCAATTTCCTAGCTAAGAAGCAGAACTTTGCATTAAACGAAATATTGCCTATTGATGTTGCTGACACAGTGCGCTGATGGAGATATGTATCAATATAAGGAAGAGATGTTAACCAGTCAAGAGTCCGGTTGGCTATCCTATGCTGGGGGAAGGGAGAAGGGGAAGTGAAAGAAGGAGGAAGAGAGAGAGAGTGGGGGTATGGCGACGTGCATGGGCCGTACTATAGAGTGAAAGGCACTCGTACAAACCAGATGCTCTCATGAAGCACAAAAGTGGCTTCACTGCTTTCTGAGCCGATGATCGGTGGGTACAGTGTTCTAGTATAATCTGTTCACTTAAATGACGATCATTTAGTTTCCTGAATGTGTTGATCATAGATTGTCTTTCTGCTTCGAAATAGGACTGCCGCACAATAAGTGGTCAATGTTCTCCTCGCATCCGCAGACATCACAAGCAGGACTGCCAGCCATTCGAATTAGTGCTGAATAAGCTTTCGTAAAAGCAAGTCCCAACCACAACCTGCACAGAAGAGACGCCTCGCGTCGGTACAGTCCGGCCGGAGGTCCTAGTCGCAACGAAGGGTTTAGTCTGTGCAGTCTGGTGCGCCTTGTATGTGCAGTATTCCACTCAGCTAACAAAGGGTGCGTGCTAGAATGCGAAGCTGTCTCGCAGCGTCGGTCCTTGACAGAGGAATGGGGACCCGGTGGTATTCTTGGTTTAACGTCCGAGCTGCCTTATCTGCGTCATCATTTCCAATGATACAGCAATTGCCGGGTATCCATAGAAATGCGATATGATGGCCTTTTCCCCTCAAGTCATGGATACGTTCCAGGATTTCGCACGTCAGCTGATCGTGAGTTCCGTGTCGGAGGAACAATTGTACAGATTGTAAGGCCAGCCTTGAATCGCAAAGACTGCCCATTTTCCAGGGGCTCTTTGCATTTATCACATGTAGCGCACCGCGGAGACCCGCGAGCTCTGCACCTGTAGACTTATTGATATGGGAAGTCTTGAATCGTTTAATTATTCCCATTGTTGGTATAACTACAGCACCACTGAAACTGGTTGGTGTAGTTGAGCCATCAGTATAGACGTGTGTGGCAGTCGCTGTATTTCTCATACAAGATGAGGAAACAAAGTTGCTTCAGTGCAGATGCCGGTAAGTGCGACTTTTTCTGAAGTCCTGGGATCGTGACGTTCACTTGAGTATGGCTCACACACCGTGGAGGAATCAAAGGTCTTGCCGCAGGTGCGTACCCTGACGTAAGAGAGGCATGGTGCGCGAAGACAGTTGCACTGAATGACATGTGGGGCCTTTCTACAGGGAGGCTTGCGAGGTGGTGGGTAGGTGTCCGGGCGAAATGTCGTATGTGCACACGCATTGTTTCAATGGCAATGTGCGTTCTAATAGTGTAATCTTGAGCGACTGCAATAGCTTCTGTCGTTGACGCGCTCCGCGGTAGACCAAGGCATATTTTGAGGGTTTGGTCTTGGATGCTTTGGATTATAGTCAGGTTAGTTCTGTAGGCGTTGGACTTGACCGGTAGGTTTTACAGCAGAAATTCAATAAAGAGGACCCTGTACAGTTGCCGCATAGAGTGCACTGACACTTTCCAGGTCTTTCCTGCTAGGAACCTAAAGATATGGCAAGTTCCCGTCAGACGTTTTCTCACATAATTCAAATGAGGTGTCCAGGAGAGATTTCTGTCAATAACCACTCCCAAAGTATGTGACTTCTGCTGCCTGAGACCAGCTGTCCGTCTATGGACATCACATATGGCGACATTGGTTTTCTGGTAAATGCCACCACTGCACACTTTTCCCATGATATTTGAAGTCCTTGTTCAAGAAGGTAGGGGGATGTTAAAGTGCCTGCTTTCGGAAGCAGCGCGCAAAGCTGAAGGGTCACACCCGACGTCCGAATGCAAATGTCGTCGGCATAGAAGGAGAGCCTAACGGTGCATGGGAGCATGTCGACGAGTCCAATGAGCGTTAGATTGAACCTCATTTGGCTCAGTACTCCGTCCTGCGGGACTCCAGGGTTGCTGTAATGCTGGGAGGTTGGGCCATTCTCGGTAAGTAAGAAGAAGGATCTCTTTTGTAGGTAGCTACTAATCCAGAAATAGATCTTGCCACCAAGTCCTACTGTCTCTCACATACTGAAGATCGCTTCGTGTGTTGCGTTACCATACGCTCCTTTAACATCCAGAAACAGGGCATAATCGTTTGCAGGACTTCTGGTGCTTGAAGTACGTCACGAAGGCGGTAACGTTGTTTATGGAAGAACGGCCACGCCAGAAACCGGCCATTGCGTCTGGATATAACTGGTAATGTTTGAGGTACCATTTTAATCGTGCTAGAACCATCCTCTTCATTAGTTTTCAGATGCAGCTGGCAAGCGCAATCGGTCGGTATGATGCAATATCTAGAGGCGACTTGCAAGGCTTGAGCAGTGGAATTAGGCGACTGGTGTTTCATTCCTGGGGAAGCGTACCTGTCTGCCAGTAACTGTTGAACAAGAGCAGGAGCACTTTCCGAGCCTCTTCGCCAAGATTGCATAGGGCTCGGTAGGTTATACCGTCGGGTCCTGGCGATGATGAACGCTTGCATGAGGCAAGTGCAGCATCGTGGTCGTCCACAGTGAAAGAATTGTCCATGCGGGGGTCACGTGAAATCGGCAAGTGGTCGGGCGTCGATGTTCCGGCGGATCTTGTTTCGCCAGCAATCCTCCTGCAGAAATCGTCAGCGACGTCAATCTCTCTGGATTGTTGGTGAAGGGCCAATAACTTGAAAGGGTGGCGCTGCTGAGGGGTTCCACGGAGACCACGAACAGTTATCCATATGTGAGACAGAAGTTTTCTTGGGTCCAAGGACTTGCAGAACAACATCCGTCTTTGCGGTGTGAGTTTGTCTGTGCGAGGCTTAATTTTCTTTTAAGCTCTTCTGGCCAACCTCAAGCGATGTACAGACTTTGCACGCCTGTATCTTCGCTCTAAACGGCGACAAATTGCACGAAGTTTCTCCAGCTCAATGTCGTATTTGGTGCGTGTAGACGTTCTCGAAAGCGAACACGTGGCCGTGTCTAGGGCACCCTTTATAGTGTCCTCTAGGCTAGAGGATAAGCCTTCATGACAGCCGTCTTCCACAATTGATTTAAACATCGGCCAGTCGATACACTGGATGACGCCAGGTAACTTGTAGTCCGTCAGTCCTACAGTCCTAAGATATGTGGGGAGGTGGTCACTTCCCCGCGTTTCAATATCCGAAAACCACCTAACTTTTCTGGTGAAGGAGCGTGAAACAAAGGTGAGGTTCAGGGAGCTACTGTAAACATTTGCACGCAGAAAGGTGAGGCTTCAATTGCTTAGTAAACACAGTTCTTGTTCGCAGGCAAATGACGCTAATATTCTGCCCCTCGAGTTCATCTCAGAGCTTCCCCAGAGATAGTGGTGGGCATTAAAATCTCCACTCATCACCCTAGGCTGCGGAGTCACTGTCATGATTCGCCGTAACCACTCGCAGTCCAGCCGGCTTGAGGGTGATATGTAGGCTCCAACTACTGTGAAAGTCAGCTTGCCTTTCTTCCCTGTCAGACACACGTAATGGTTTTCATGGTGAGGCGGCACTGCATGATGGACATACGTAAGATCATGTCGCATGAAAACAATAATCTTGCTGCATTCTCCGTGTGTTGCGGACATGAAGCACTGATACCTGGAGAGTCTGATGTGAGCTGATAGGGGCTCGCAGCTGATGATAATGGGGAACTGATTAATGAACACAAATTGTCGAAAGTCCGACATGCGTGACTTAAGTCCTCTGGTGTTCCACTAAAATATGGACGCGTTCGGACCTCGTCACGGTACGACGGCTACTGGCGAGCCATGATTTCAACCAAGGGCTGCAAGCAATAGAATCAGTGTCCATCACCTGTAGCGTGCTCAGACAAATATTTAATTGTGCACAGTATAACGGGAATGGCATTCATCAGAGACTACAAAAGGATGACCTGGAGATCATCCATGCTAATATGGTTTCATTCTGTGATAAGTTTAGCCTTATTAACCCAGCGCAGTATGGCTTTCGCTCAGGACAGAGTAAGATAGGCCTATTAGAAGATTTTAATGATCACATATGTAACGAAATCGATAAGAACAATGTTGTACTGACCCTTTTCGTTGACTTACAAAGAGCATTCGACACATTGGAGCATGAACTGCTACTCTCTAAACTAAGCAGCTGTGGCTTCAGAGGCCCGTATTACTCATTTTTTTTAATTATTTAACAGGAAGGCAGCAATGTGTCCGTGTCGCGGAATCGTATAGTTCTTTGTTGTGTGTCAAATCAGGTGTGCCGCAAGGGTCCGTTTTGGGACTGCTCTTGTTCAATATCTATGTGAATGATCTTGCTTGCTTACCACTAAAATAAAAAAATTATTTATATGCTGATGACACTGCTTTAGTTATATCTAACAAATTTGTAAATGAAGCCGCTCGAGTACTACAGTCTGACGTGTCTAAACTACTAGATTGGTTCATTGACAACAAAATGTTCATTAATAAATCGAAGACTAATATGATATGTTTTCACAGCCCATATAAAGTAGTTCCTGATGTTTTCCCTGTTTATCTTCATGCCAGTAATTGCGACGCATACCCATGTGCTCCGGTAACTACGGTAAAAAACGCTTAAATACCTTTGTCTACACTTCGACGACACGCTGTCATGGAGAGTACACATAGAAGAGCTCGCAAGGCGTCTACGAGTTGTGTGCGCTCATTTGTATGCCCTAAAATCTTTGTGTGATGCAAATGTCCGTAAGATGGTTTACAAATCTCTAGGTGAATCAATCATAAGGTACGGAATAACAATCTACGGCTTTGCTTCTTCTAGTAGACTAAAGATAATTAACCGTATCCTAAAAAAATTGCCTATAGCCTCTCTTGTGGTACAGTTAGTCAGGGGGACGATGTCTCGTTGAGCATGTGCCAGTCAGACATGTTGTTTGTCGAACAACAGGTTCTGTTTGACATCATGTGTAAGAATTATTTTTCTCCTATATTCAAAAACTTGAACGTGAAATCTCGCTGCTTACGTCACTTAGAAAAATATATTGTTCCTCGTGTGTACACAAACTATGGCAAGAGGACCCGTGCTTTCTACGTGCCGGCTAATTTTAACAATCTGAATGATAATGAGACCACAGGGTCATTTAAAGAAATAAAAGCATTCTTAAGGTCATGGGCGATACATGAAGCCCAAAACTGTTAAAATTTCCTGCAGGATTTGTAAGCACGCTACAATCACGGTTCACATGCAGAAGAAGGCATCATACAATGTACTTTTTCTTTTTTGTACCTGTCAGAACCTGTTGAGCGTACTGTTTTAGCCTCTGATGTCACTGTTTCCTCTTTATTTATTTTCTTCTACCTGGAAGGCATAAATGTTATATGTTTTCAATATTATAGTACCCAGTGTTTTCCCCCTATCTTTTTCAACATTATTTTTTGTGCTTTGTAATCCGTTTAGTATACACGTATTAGTACTACCTGCCGACTGCCCAGCCTGCACACAAGCAATGTTGCTTATGCGGGCTGGATCTGTAACTAGGATGTAAATGAATGCAATAAATATTATTATTATTATTATTATTATTATAATAATTATTATTATTATTATCCGCCAACGTCGCTTCAACAGTTGCCGAAGCCGTCGAGGTTGGTGCGTTTTTGAGGTAACTCAGCAGCACGTTGAGCCATCGGTAGCTGTGGCCATTCTTCAGGACGGGCGAGTCTATCCGCTTTGTTCGTTTTCCTTGCATCCGTCTTAGTGGTGCTATGCGTTGATGCGGCAATCCTTCTGACGGAAGATGGCGTGTCACTATTTGCAGCGGCGGGTTTTTGTGAACGTCTTCGTGTTGATGCCGACGTCGCCGAAGAGCGGCAGCAGCCTCTCGATGCACCCGCGGGCAATCCTTTGATGAGGCCTTCGGAGCACCACTGCACTTACGGCTCTTTAGAACATCTGTGGAGCAGGCGTCTTCTGAATGAGACTCAGAGCACCGCGGGCACACGACACTGTTCACACAAACACCCTTTACGTGGCCAATCTTGCAGGACTTGAAGCACTAGAGGGGCTTCGGCACGAATGGATGTACTGGATGGTGGACATGTCCTACTTTGACGTGGCAAGGAAGGCTGTCTGCTTGAAACAAAACCTTCATACATCGTGTCTTTCCCAGTCTGGAGATCTTCGTAAATAAAGTGTCATCTGTCGTTGGTTTGATCACTATTGACAAGTCGTCATTCGAGATGGCAACGTCGAAGTCATCAATGACGCCCGCAGTACCATCACCGCCTGTAGCATTGATCGCACCTTAACGTTGTCAATCTCAGTTACATTACGTAGGACTTGTAAGGCGCTACGGTGGAACACATCAACTGCTAGGACATTTTTGTGCGAGTTTATTCTCACGTATTTGATCTCATTTGGTGCGATTTTATCGAGCAACGAAGAGAGGACCTGCCTGTTTGGGAGCGGCAAATTGGTCGTAGGGTCCACGGGCATGAAGAGCACAGTGTGCGGCCAGCACTGCGGTGCACTCGTCATGGTAGAAGTACTTGCCCACGAAGATGCCTGCAGTAGTGTTTATTTTGCGGTTCTACTCATCACAACTTTGAAGTCATCGTCTGAGGAGTCGTAGCTGTCCGAGCATAATTCAGTGGCCTCGGCGTCGGTGTCGCTTGACGCGCTTCCACGTTTCCTAGACGATATCCTACCTGACGGCTGCACACCAGGAAGGTCGTCGGAGTTCTCTTCATCAATTGACGCAAGGAAGGAGCGACAGCTCCCAGAAATGCAGGCCTACAAAGCAAAAATGCAGAGACAAAGGCACAAGTGTTCTATACAAGTGTTCTATAAGCCCACTGGCCCAAATATATTCACATGATTTTATATCGCATATAACCTGAGTTCATGACTACTTAAATATAAGCAAGAAACGCATATAGCTTTATTCGCAGCAGCTTTGTTTTTTGTGCGCCATTCTGAATATACCACAGTGGCATCACAGCTGTAACCTAATTTGGCTAACAAGAACAATAACTATCTAACGAATCGAAACATCATAATATCTACTTTTGTGCCGTGAAGTGGAGCAGCATTGTCGAATACTTCTGTATGTTTGTCTATACCGACACTATAGTTGCTCCTCCATTACATACTCATACACATATTCCGGCGCTTAAGGATTATAAACAGGTCGCACAACTTGAAGCTTTCATTTACACTACAGGTACTGAAGTTTCATGCTCTGCACCTGTAGACTTAGTGATATGGGAAGTCATGAATCGTTTAATTATTCCCATTGTTGGTATAACTACAGCGCCACTGAAACTGGTTGGTGTAGTTGAGCCATCAGTATAGACGTGTGTGGCAGTCGCTGTATTTATCATACAAAATGAGAAAACAAGCTCACCGACGTGCTCCCATGCACCGTTAGGCTCCCCATCTATGCCGACGACATTTGCATTTGGACGTCGGGTGTGGCACTTCAGCTTCGCGCACTGCTTCAGAAAGCAGGCACTTTAACGTCCCCCTACCTTCTTGAACAAGGACTTACCCAGCCCTATGCAATCTTGGCGAGGAGGCTCGGAAAATGGATATTTCCTGTGCCTATTCCAGACCGACAAATAAAAGCAAAACGAGAAGTAGGGGAGCTTCAGCCATTTTTATTATCTATAAGAACGCTGACTAATAGACTACAGATTGTACGAACTGTCAGAGTAACGACAAACTGATGTTCCCAGTGCTGCCCTCTTAATTTGCCTCTGCTTTCAATTCGTTCGCCCATTTCACTACATTTTTATAACTCAGCAATATACTCAAGTTTCTACTGATCTTTTGTAATGTGTTGCACATAAATATTATGGTAGTGGTATCCGCACTTGAGACGTCCAGACAAAGATGAAAATTAAGACTGCTAGCGGCACCGAAAGAGCAGTGCTCGGCAGTGATATGTTTTGTAAGATTGTCACGTTTATCCTTGCATCTGCGTGAACACGGACATTAACGAACACCAAACTGTCATACTGCTTATAGATCAGCAGTATACATCACGAGCATGATGTAGCGTTCTTCATAGCTTTTGGCATTGCACAAGAGTGACGTGTATACGTAACGAACAGGCCTGTCATACATGAACAATACAAGAAAGCGTGCTGGGGCGTGTGCTTTATCTTCTTGGACCATTCCATTGATCCATTGTTTACGCTTAGCAAACTCAGAGTGAGGCGAAAGCGATCATGCCGCGCAAAGTGAATATCAATGAGCTTGTGAGAGATGATGTCGGTCGTCGCTGCATCTCTTTACGCAGACTATAGAATTATATATAATGCAAAAAAGAGACAAGACTGCGTTTTTAGTGCATATATGACTTGGAAATTTAGTGTAAGAGCATGGAAGAAAGCAGGGGAAAGGTTTACGTCAGTTTTGCATGTAAGAAAACGGCCCAGTTGCAGCGTTCACCTGTATCTCCACCATTGCGTTCACTACCTAAACAAATAACGTTGATAAAAGAATATTATCAGCATGAGTCAACTGTTCAGTAACAACCATACTATAAATCTGAAAGCAACAAGTTTCACAGGGCCGCTGTGTCTTGTTTGTCCAGACCGCACATTTTGAAATGCCCATAATTAATTGACTCGCTTGAAGATTCCTATATTCCTTCAAAATGTCAACTTTGAAGAAGCTACTGTTTTTGAAGAACATCGAGAAAACCTCCTATGCGGCTCGTAAAACAAGCTTCATAAGCTCTGACTTCATTCATTGAAATAACTTTATTGAGTGCCCTGCGGTTTAATGGGGTGGGTCTGGACCCCGCCTAGGCTTCGGCCAGGCGTTGTTGGTCCTTGGTGGCTTCCTCGGCTAGCCTTGCTTATTTTATAAAGAATTCTGACGTGTGTATAATTTTTCTCAGAACAAAATTTAACCTATGCTAAATAAACATTGATTTAATATAATTCACAAGATACTCTCTACTTCCGCAAAGTGTAAAAAAGCGAGAAAGTTTGCATTCGGTCGTGCAAAGCTTAGGCGCAGCGAAACTGTCGATCCTCAAGTCTTACTGGCTGCTACTGCTAAGTATTAACATGGCTGCTGCTAGGTCTTAACTTGGTTTAACTTAACTACGCATGTAGAGAAGGCATTCTCGAGCGATCATTTTCGGAGGTACCTTCCCTTTCCCGACATTTCGCGTGAGTAGCGCTGGATGCGTCGGCGCCTACGAGCGACAGTATTCCTGGCATGCTACAAACGCAGGCCTGCTAACAAAGGTAGGTACAGTGAGAAGAACGCTGTTGCTTGCCGACGCCGAACGCTTTGGAGGCTAGCCGTTCGATATCTAGCGAAAGTTGGCACGACTAAGCGCCGCCCCTTTTATCGCAAACTCCGAGGCCAAGCACATGCACACTGGGCGAAAGCTACGCACAGTGTACGGGCGGCGCGCAGCAGACCACATGCCGGGATGACGTTACAGTGCATGCGCAGTAGCGCGCAGCTGGCGGGAGCACAGCGGAGCCGCGTCTGTGTCGGGCGAAGTGAGCGCGCACCTGCGCCGGTGGTTACTAGGTAACGCGAGGTGACGTCATCATTACTACTTCGGCGCATGCGCGGCTAGGCGAGGCTGGGCCAGTTGGTGCGCAGCTGTGGCTTGGTTGTTGCTAGTCAACGGCGCGGAGCTTTCGCCGGACTTCCGACGTTTCTCCTCCAGCTCTAAGAGCTTCGCTGTTAAAAACCTGATTTGTTTAGATCAACGAAAAGACTACAAACCAATAAATTATAGAGAACAAATATTCAGTACGCTTTTACACAGCACATTTTTAACCTAAACGCTTCAGCGTTAGAATATTCGTCACCAATATTAGAGCCGCCATTCTCGTGAAACATAAAATATCTTCGTCCGGTGTGCCGTTCTTTTCCGCTGTTTGGATCTCAACTATGTCGAACGAATTCGTCCAAACTTCCACTTTACTGATGCCACTGTAACTCTTTTTTCCTTTTTTTTAGTGTGAAATGCTTTTAGCTTCCGTTGCCTGCGACCTTCAAGTGACCTTGAGCCAAAAGTCAAAGCCGTTATCAGGGCACTCAAAAGAACATGGCGGCATATTGCGAGAACAAAACGAGATCCGGGCAACCAGTCAAAACTTAAGGAAATGCGGTCTCTGGCCCACAACCCTTTGTACAGGACCACATTAAGTATGCTAGTTACTCTCCAAAAAAGTTACGAAAGATATTGCTTCCGAGTTGTTCCTAATATTTCTTCACAATATCAGTCAAGCTGTAACTCCTAGTAGCCCGAAGTTTTATTGTCATTTTCTATAGCGACGTTCAAAAGGCTGATACAGGGGACCTACCTAAGGCCGCACATTTGCTGCCGACCACATCGGTGCGACAAGAAGAGAAAATTGGAGGACGCCTAAGCTTCGGCTTTAAGATAACGCGATGGCGTTATCGGGACCCGTTCGCATCGCATTTTTCTTTATGAGTAGGCTTTACTGCAACCGCAACGTGGGAAAGCCAGCTTACAAAGACCAAGTTTAAAGCGACGCCCTTAAAGTCGGCCTCACTTTTAAACACAAATGCATTGCTGGCAAGATATTTTTACAGGGGCCATATAAGCCGTCTTGTATGAAAATGTGAAGGCCCTCGGACCTTTTTTTATTATTGTATAATTGTATGCTGTTGCCCCGAGGTGCCAGCGTGTCCGTAATTTGGAGGACGCTCTAGCATTCAAACAGCTCTGAATGCTTGTGAAGCTTTCCGGCAGCTGCCCCTTTCTTTTTTTTCTACCTTTGCCTCTGCACGCCGCTAGCGTATTACGCTGCCTTCGAGGCGAGCACCATCTGGATAGGGTTTTCGCCGGTAACCTACCTGAGCGCGCCCCTGTTAATTGTTATGTTAGAAATGCTGAAAAAGGGCTTTGTGTTTGAGTTTTCTCTTAAAGGAATTATGTTTTCTCGTGCATTCAAGCTTCAATCCGACGCTATCATGTCTGTTAGTTGTAGTTAAACTCATACTGTACGATTTTTCTGGCGGATTTTAGGTGGAGAAATTCAATTTTTGTTCACTGACGCCCCGCGCCACGTGGAGGGCCTGTATAGTCGGGGGGGGGGGGGGGGGGGGTTCGGGGTGAGTTTCTGAGCGCCTTGGACTTTTCCAAGAAGAAACCAGTTTGAAGGCGGCGGCAGCAGTGGCAGCAAAAGACGCCCTATGGTAGCTATTTTATGCTTCCATCTACTCTCGATTACGGGAGAGCCTGCAATTTTTATTGGGTGGGGGGGGGGGGGGGAGGGGCAGCAGCGAAGCATTCGAACCGTGTATATATATATATATATATATATATCTTGCGAGACAGCTGTTCAACCTCGACGGTTTATTATGCAGGCCGCCCGCTGAAGCGAATGGCGCTGGCCATGATGACGAGTATATACAGATGAAGAAGATGAAGGGGTAATATAATGCTCACACAATTACCCCCGCGCATGGAAGCGGCCAACCTGGCCGCTGGCTATCGCGGCGAACGCCGCATGAAAGGCTTTAAACGTGAAACATGCACAATCTCTGTGGTACGGCAGCGGCCGTCCAAAGGCGTAACAACGGGCGCGACACGATAGTTAACTGGCGAAGTCTGTTCCTGAACAGTGTAAGGCCCGACAAAACGGGACTGAAATTTCTCGCATAAACCAGGAACGCGAACTGGAGTCCACAGCAACACTTCGTCTCCAGGCTGGAAGGAAACGACACGGTGGGATGCATCATAGCGAGTTTTGCGGTCTTGTTGACTGGCGTCGGTGTTGAGGCGGGCGTGTTGGCGACACTGGGTAATTCGCGAAACAAATTGCTCACACGTTGATGTGGACGATGGCACGGGGACGTCAAAGAAAGAGACGTCGAGGACAGTGATTGGTTGACGACCATACACGGAAAAAGGGTGAGTACCCCGTTGTGCGTTGGACGGCCGTGTTGTAAGCGAAGGTGACGAATGGGAGAATAACATCCCAATTGGTGTGATCAGGGTTGATGTACATTGAAATCATGTCGGACAGCGTACGATAAAAGCGCTCTGTGAGGCCATTAGTTTGAGGGTGGTAGCTGGAAGTCGTTTTATGGATGGTATTGGACGCATGGAGAACATCGTCGAGAAGTTTAGACAAAAAGGTCCTGCCGTGGTCACTCAAAAGAATACGTGGGGCTCCGTGTCGTAAAAAGATGGCTTTCAAGAATTAAGGATGCAACCTCCGCTGCGGAACCGGAAGGTAGTGCGGCTGTTTCAGCGTACCGTGTCAAGTGGTCTACAGCTGTGACAATCCATCGTTTACCGCTTGCCGATAAGGGTAGTGGTCCATACAGGTCGATACCAACTACTGCGAAAGGAGCTTCAGGACACGGGACAGGTTGTAGTAGTCCAGCCGGAGGTGAGGTCAGTCGTTTGCGGTGTTGGCGGTATATATATATATATATATATATATATATATATATATATATATATATATATATATATAGGGTTTATTGGCACAAGGGCCACGTACGGCCAAAGAGCGCTAAAGCCTATAGCGCCTTTAATCAGTCAGATAACCATGGCTTATCAATTTTCATTCAGCACCTAATTTACTAAAACAAAGTTTTGCTTGCACATTACCCCTAACGGCCTCCCATTTCTCAGAAATAATAACTCGGTGAAAATGCTGTATTTCTAGGACACCATGAAAACACGCACATAATGTGTTAGAGAGCTTGTGGTTGGAGTGGCATCGCTGTAAAACAGGAATATTGGTATGCAAGTCCATGAATTTGTTACTGCGCACCATCAAAGGAACACACCGCGGTGGTAGAGATGAACGAGCATGGACAAGGCTCGCTCGTTATTTACCGAAGGTGTAGCTTTTGAACCACTCATAGTGCAGTTGAATCACACGTAAATTCCAGACGTTCATTGTGCATTTAACTATGTTGCTGTTCTTAATATTCGGCTCTGGAATAGAGACGCCACGCTCGGGGACCCAGCCAGAGGTAGATAGTTGATGTCTTTTGCACTGTTCTTCATCCCGAAGTGTCTGCATGCACACAGAGTGAAGGTTTACGTTAGAGAAATCTGAACAACAAAACGCTGTGTAAGCATTAGGCAGGGACCAAGAGTGTTGTAGTGTCTTCGTAACTAAAAGCCGGCGCCACCTAGGCGCACTGCCGGAGAAGACGGAGGAAGGCCGTAGCTAGAGAGGGGATTAGAAGAGAGGGCTAGGCGGCATGTGGGTACGCTTGTACAAATAAACGATGTTAATCTGTTAGTATCGGCTTCAGATGTGTTTATTAGATGTTTCCCTGACCGGGTTCCGATGCTACATAACTTGGCGACGAGGATGTGTCCTGTTTGAGAAGACAACAAAGGCAAGAAGTGTGAAAACGACAAGACGCTGAGACGCACGACGCAGTGCCCCGCACAGAAGATACAATTCCATTCACCGTGCCACGTTTCAAGTATGAAGCATGGAGACGCTCCTGCCTGCCTTCTGCCTTTTGATACACACTCGGATGCAACATCGCTCGCACCGTGGTGGCTAAGATGGCAAGCACGCTTCGATAACTTCCTGCTAGCCGATAACATCACAGCTATACCCCACGCAAGCGCGCCATGCTCCGCCCCTATACGCCTGAGAAGCTGTGTAGAACACATTCTTGACTCTGTCTAAGGAGAAGATTACGAAATCGTCGTGGCACGCCTGGAGGACCATTTTGCACTCAAAAGAACACCTTTTATGACCGCCATGTTTTTGACAAGGAAGACAGAAGCCAGAAGAAACGCTCGACCAGTTCCAAGTACGGCTGAGAAAACTTTCGGTGACTTATGAGTTCGCAGACGTCGGCAGTGAACTTGTTTCACAGATAATGGAAGGCACGTCATTCTCTCAGCTGTGGCGCAGCGCACTGCGTGAAACGGACATCACGTTAACGCAACTGCTGGCAGTCGAGTGAAGCCTTGAAGACGCCGAATGCCAAGCAGCCCCCATGGAACGGCGTGTGCCCGAAGAGACGGCGCAGAAGCTCACTATCAAGAAACAGAACATTAGTAGAGGTACTAGTCAGAAGCACTGGAAAGAGCAGAAACAAAGTAGAAAGGTGGTCATGCTGTGAAGTTACATGGAGTCATAAAAGGGAAAGACGAGATGCCCAGCCTGGGGAGCTACCTGCCAAAGGTTCCAGAAGAAGAATCATTTTGCCAGGCTTTGCAATAGAGATCCTCACCCCAAGAATGCTGTACGAAAGTTGGCAGATGGAATACAGAGAGTTGCCAGATTACTATGCGTTCTGAATTTATAGTATTACGGTGTCTTGTACACATATTCTTCCAGCAAAAGCACGAGAATCACAGAAAATAGGGAAGAAAAACACGTTTACAGTTCGAGGAATTTCACTTCACGACGACTCTGACTCCTTCACGATGCTTTCAATCTCATCCACACAATGGTCAACATAATGAACTTCGGGCAGGTGCTAACGCGTGAAAAAAGTATTCAGTTTTCTATTTCTGACTTCTGAAATTGCGCGTCTCTACATGAGCCGACGTGTCCATCAGCTCACCAAATCAAAGTAATCTGCTCACTTTATGATAAAATGGAAGTTACACTTCCAGGTACTTCGTCATCAGCAGGCAGATTTCTAGATGAACTACGTGCTGTCAGACTATAGTCGGGTACAACTTAGGAAGACAGGAGAGGCTCCACCCAGATGACTGAAGTGCGGCAGCCGATTGCATGCTCGATTAAAGAAGTAGTCCAGCTGACGCGACTCGGCCCAGCTCGAAGCGTGGGCTGCATGTTCTCCGTCGGCGGGGTCACCGGCCATCCGGCTTATGACGTCAGCCTAGAGTGCGCGTCCATTGGTGGAGGCTGGTGTGCATCAGCCTTTGAGGGGACAGATGCCGCTGTCTTCTAAAAGTGTAGCCGACTATAAGCGTTGCGTGACACGCAAAACTGACCTCAAGCCAGCAATTCTGTTAGCCCAGTCTGAAACAAAGCCTCGTCTTAACGATAGATTGCGCTATGCAAATCATAAATGGCACCCTGAACTCGCAATCGCAAAATCAGGAAATACATCCGACAGGATGGCACTCACAAAAATAAAAACAAACTATTAATTAAGCGTCCGCATGCTATGTCGCGGATGAAATCAATGGTGCCACATTCAATGATGTTATTATGCTACGTCCACGCACAATAGGCATTCGCCATGTGGTAAAGCCACATAGAACCTAACCAAGTTATACATATGAATACTGCATGCTAATCATGACAGTTAAGCGTAAAATGTTACGAAGCATTTCTGTTGCGAGCCCATTTTTGTATTGGAGGGGGGGGGGTGATATAGCCTTTACACTGGTTGCCTGAAGCTGCGCTCTGCAGTACAGAGTTAGTGAAAACTTACAGCTGATTCTACAAAACGCATTAAATTTGGGTATTCTTTGTCTCTTATGATGAAAAAACTCTCCCGATGCGTGAACAAAAAAGAAATGAGGCGGTCTACATGTGAGTGGGCTGTAAAATATCATCATCAAGATACTCGAAGACGAAGAGCAAGAGAACGGCTCCTTGGCGCAAGCGCGCGCCACTTCACTTCTTCAATAAACCGTTCATGTTCGAAGCAGTCACCGGTCTCGATCGTTTTAACAATGGTGCCGTGAACCAGGATACTACCTCCCCGCCCACAAGAAGGTGAACCTGCAAAGAAGCAGAAGAGAAGAAAACGGCGGTGGAGCAGCAAATCAACCTGGATCGAACGACGAGACCGAAGTGAAAACCAAAAGCATCGGAACGGCTGACTGACAAGTAAGAGGTCATTTCACCGCCTAGCAATGAGCAAAGAAGTAATAACGAAGAAGAGGAAAGCGCTTCGCTCCCAGATAACGCAGCTCATCAACTCAGCAGAACAGCAAATTAATGAAGGAGCTAACAGAGAAGAGTTGATCTCAACGCACGCGCAGATTAAGGGAATAAGCGAAAGCCTCAAGAAGCGCCAACGAACAAATGGAGAAATTTTTAACTGAAGATACTGCCGAAGCTGAATTCGAGAGAATAATAGAGTATGACATGAAAATAACGAAGATCTTGTCCACCATAGAGTTCAGAATGAGAGAGCCTGCACAGGTGGATTTAAATAACGGAACAAGGCAGGCCGCATCAAGTACAGAACAAGAAGCAAAGGAACTAGTTAAACTACCTAAGCTAGAAATGACAAAGTTTGGCGGAAGAGCTTTGGAGTGGAACCGCTTCTGGGCTCAATACGAGTCAGCAGTTCACCTCAGACCTAACATGAGCAAGGGACAAAAGTTCAATTATTTATTAGCATCTCTAACCGGAAAGGCAGCGTCTGCGATAGAAGGGCTTCAGTACTCTGCAGAAGAAAATTATGATGAAGCGATAAAAATTCTGCAAACAACGTTCGGAAATCGTGAACAATCAGTGGAGCTGCACATGACCGAGCTATTGAGCCTAGAGAAAGTAAAATCGGCGCAAGAAACTGATGAACTACGCAAGCTAGTGAACAGAGTGCAGGTCAACACATTGGCACTCAAATCATTGAAGGTGGAGACCGAGAGTTTCGCGCCAATGTTATTAACAGCGTTGAAAAGAGCAATTCCACCGGAGTTATCCCTGCAGTTCAAGTCAAAGAAGCAATGAGAAACAGCTCAAACATGGAAGCTAGCGCACAAAGCAGCACAACAGGAAAAGAATGTGAGGAAAAGTTGAACAGGCTTATGTCATTTCTGCGAGAGCAAATATCGTTTCGGGAAGAAACACAGCGTGAACAGGAGAGGATAACTGAGAAGACAAGGGATAACAGCAGACAGCTTAGAACAACTTCCAGCTTTTATAGCTCGGAAAACAGAAGCTGCCTGTTCTGCAAGCAGAACAACCACGCAACTGAGGACTGTCGTAGGAACATTCCTATGACGGAAAAAAAGGCCATTCTAACCGAGAATAGAGCATGTTTCAGATGCACCCGGCCAAAACACACCGCACGTATTTGTAGAGCAAGAGTTATATGCAAGCAATGCAAAGGACGACATGCTACATCAGTGTGTAGAACGGTGAGGCAAGAAAAGGCAGATCAGGTCACAACAAAGCAAGCGGAAGCGAAGACGTCTACTCTACATGCCACTGAGAATCTAAAGCAAAACTTTGTGCTTTTGCAGACAGCTGTAGCTTGGATAGATGGCGAAAAGGGTGGCCGACATTGCCGATTGTTATTGGACAGCGGAAGCCAGCGGACATTTATTGAAGCTGGATTAGCAAAAGAAATAGGTGCGAAGATAATACGAAAGGAAAGGCTGACAATTGGTTCGTTCGGAGGAGACGAAAAATTCAAACAAATGAATGTGGTGCAGGTAACTATAGCGACGCGAGAAACAAGTCAGCCACGGTGATCGAAGCTCTACAAGTCGACGTCATCTCACACAGTTGTCTACCTGCTCCAAATCACAAACTCAACGAGAAAATGAATCAACTAAAGCTACAAGTGGCAGATGACAGAACCGCGACTACTGCAACAGATGCTATAGGGCTGCTCATCGGCTCAGATTATTACTGGGAGTTCGTCACTGGCAGAACACAAAAAATCGAAAGCAGATTGATGGCTGTCGAGACAATACTGGGTTGGGTACTGCAAGGCCCATCGGAGCAAACTAAAACACAATTAACTCAAGCCCAAAATCAAGCAGTCATGGTTCTGAAGGTTGAAGCTGCGGAAACAAAACTACAGCAAGAGCTACAGAGGTTTTGGAGCTTGGAATCAATGGGAATCAAACAACATAGTTGCACTACTACAGAAGCATGAAATTGTAGAAGAATTCGAGAATAAGATAGTACAACTAAACGGTCGTTATCAAGTCAGCTTGCCCTGGACAGAAAACGTCAACTTGGAAATCAACAAAGACAATGCAATGAAAAGACTCCTCCAACTGACGAAAAGGTTAAAGAAAAACGAAGAAATGCTGTGTCGCTACGATCAAGCTATCTCAGAATATATGACCTCGGGAGTCGCGGAAGAGGTTCAGGAATCCGAAGAACCACTGACTACGTTGTGTTACTATATGCCACATCATGCGGTTATTCGAGAGGACCGAGCGACGACTAAAGTTCGTGTAGTATTCGACGCCTCTTCACACACGCAGCAAGGTATGTCATTAAACGACAATCTGGAGGCAGGACCTAATTTAAACGAAGACATGCTTTCGCTGTTAATCAACTTTCGAAATGAAAAGGTGGCCCTAGTAGGAGACGTGGAGAAGGCATTCCTACAAATTTCAATCCATGAAGAGGACAGAGATGCCATGAGATTTCTGTGGTGGAAGCACGACGCTGACGGTAGGCTGCTGAATGAAGTACAAACCTGGCGCATGACTAGAGTTACTTTTGGTACAACACCGAGCACGTTTCTTCTGGCAGCTACAATCAAGCACCATTTGAAAGAAGTGGCTGAGCGATTTCCGGATACAACAGAAAAACTACAGAAAGCGATTTACGTGGATGATGTAATCACAGGAGCAGCAACGTTTGACGGAGCTGTCAAGCTGTACAAAGAGGCAAAACAAGTGTTCAATAGAGGCGGCGATGAACCTGAGAAAATGGACATCGAATGATGAGAGATTAAACAAAATCATAGATGAAAACGAAAAGGACTACGCTCACATAGAGATTCGATCGAAAGGATACACAATGCTTCTTGGCATGATATGGAAGCACTCAGAAGACGTGATATCCTTCCCTGTGGACAAATGGGCGCCCTTACCAGCAACCACGTGCTTAACCAAGAGGACAGTATTGCAAGCAGCAGCAAGAATATTTGATCCGCTTGGTCTGCTGTCACCTTTTACGATACGCGCAAAAATAGGCTTTCAACGACTGTGGAAAACGGACGTCACTTGGGATGATCCACTCCCTAAAGAAGAATGCGACAAGTGGAGGGACCTGATGTCCGAAGCGGAGGAGCTGCGAGCTCTAGAAATTCAGCGATGCTACGCAAGTAAGGATCAAGCAGTACAAGCATACAAGCTGCATGTGTTTGCAGACGCGAGTCCAACAGCATATGGAGCTGCAGCATACTTGGTACTAGTGTACAAAGATGGAACAAAAGAGTCAAGGCTACTGACAGCGAAAAGCCGTGTAGCTCCAATCAAAGAGCTAAGTTTAGCAAGACTTGAGCTAATGGCAGCGGTGATAGCATCAAGACTAAGCGACTACATCAAAAGTCACTTCACCAAAAGAATTCAAGAAGCTGCCTGCTGGACCGACTCAATGATTGTACTTCATTGGATCAAAGGAACAAGCAAAAGGGATCCATTTGTTACCAACAGAGTCGCAGAAATAAGAGAGAAGACACTGCAAACGAGCTGGTCGTTCATTCAAGGTGAAGACAATCCGGCAGATCTACTCACACGGGGTATCAGCGCAAAGACGTTAATAACTCCAATATGTGGTGGCATGGACCCGAATGGGTTACCTCCGTGGAGCCGGAAAGAACAAGCGTGATGCGCATGAATATACAGATGGACGATCAACACGAAGATCAATGTCAAACCTGCACAGCATCAACAGAGAATGAACCAATCTTGGAAATAAAAAATTATTCATCATACGGACGACTTCTAAGAGTAACGGCATGGATATTCAGATTCATAAACAACGCAAGAAAAGAACATCACAAGGGGCCGTTAACAGGAAAAGAGATTATAACTGCAGAGACCTATTGGATACGACAAACACAAGTACTACTCAGGAAGACAAGTGGCGGTGCTAAGTCAAGCACTAAACCATTTAATATAAATGGACAAGAAGTATACTATGACGACAAAGGACTCATAAGACAGAAAGGACGCTTGCACTACAGCCAAGAATCAAACCGGCACGTCATCGTACTTCCAAAGGACGAATATTTCACGGAACTACTGATACGTCACGTTCATAAAATAATATTGCACGGCGGAGTTCAAGCCACGCTAGCGCAACTACGGGCTAAGTTTTGGATATTGCAAGGTCGCCAAGCTGTAAAAAGAGTTTTAAACAAATGCATAGTATGCAAGAGGCATAATACAAGACCAGCCACTCAAACTACGCCTCCACTCCCTGCGGACAGAGTCAACGAATCGGGGCCATTTCAAGTCACAGGAGTTGACTTCACCGGAACACTTTACGCGAAAAGCAAAGACGAGATTGTGAAACAATACGTAGTAATTTTCACCTGCGCGGTAACGAGAGGAGTACACTTGGAGATGACCAACGACATGTCGACGTCCAGTTTTTTACAAGCTTTCCGGCGATTCACCGCACGACGTGGTATACCTGTCATAATCTACTCGGACAACGCCAAGACCTTTACAAAGGCCGAGAAGGAAATTAACGGAAAGCTTGACAATGTTGGGCACGAACTGGTGAAGGATTACTGCAGTATACGCCAAATACAATGGAAAACAATAGCCGAGTGCGCCCCGTGGTGGGGAGGATTCTACGAACGCCTCATACGGAGCCTAAAGACATCGATGCGAAAAATAATCTCAAGAAAAACAACTTCAGTGGAGGAGCTACGCACAATTGTAGCAGAAGTTGAAGGAGCGCTCAACAATCGACCGTTAACTTACGTGTATGGTGAACCTAATGAGCCCATGCCAATAACTCCTGCAGACATCATAGGCGGTCGCCAACAGCTTCAAGACGGACAAACAAGACTATACAACGGAGACATTGAAGAAGCATGGCGAAGTAGATGCAAACTAGTGAAAGCTTGGTGGAAAAGATGGCATCACGAATATCTCACGGAAATAGGAGCTATTGTCAAAGCCAAGACACGACAAGCGAAACCATTGTCCCAAGGCGATGTGGTTTTAATCGAAGACCGGGGTCCAAGGACATTTTGGAAAATGGGCCGAATTGAAAAAACTTACCCTGGACGCGACGGAGTAACAAGAGCTTGCTTACTTCGGACAGGCAACAAAGAGTTTCTCAGAAGATCCGTGAACAACATCTACCCTCTTGAAGAGTGTTTCAAATAGCCCGCCAAAGCCTATCTCTGAGCCAGTTGGGCGGGCGGGAGCTTGTAAAATATCATCATCAAAATACTCGAAGACGAAGAGCAAGAGAACGCCTCCTTGGCGCAAGCGCGCGCCACTTCACTTCTTCAATAAACCGTTCATGTTCGAATCAGTCACCGGTCTCGATCGTTTGAACAGTCTGTAGCAGGGAAGGAATCAGGCGGAATAACAGTAATGTTGATGTATTTATTATTACATTTTGTACCTGCGACGGTCTATGAAGTTCTTGTAGTCAGAAAAATGTTTTGTCGTATTACAGGTAAAAAAGAAGAAAAGAACATCATGCGTGCTTCGAGAAGAAGCACACATGATGGGTGCGCTTCTTCAGAAGCACACCCATCTAGCGTACACATTGGCCCAGTGTACTTTACAAATTACCCTGCATTCATTTTCATGCGATGCTATAAATGTGTATATTATATGGAATGCCATGCATTCTTAGTTTAGACAATTCTTTTCTAAAGCTTCCACACAAACCTAAGCTTCGAGAAACATATGCTACGCTTAACAAAAAATGAACAAGCTGCATGTACACACAGAACCACCTGCAATGCTCAGCACTTCTCCAAGTTTGGTGGTGAATAGGGCAAGTTCATCATGCAGCTTACAAAACACTACAATGTGGTCGTCTTGGCAGGACACTTCTTAGCAAAATGGCGTACTAAGGAACACAGTATGTCTCTTTAATTACTTCTTCATTTTTTCTGCCGTTTTACGTGCCAAAACCAGTTCTGATTATGAGGCACGCCGTAGTGGAGGGTCCGGATTAATTTTGACCACATGGGGTTCTTTAACGTGCACTATACAACGCAAGGGCGTTTTTGCATTTCGCCTCCATCGAAATGCGGCCGCCGCGGCCAGGATTCGATCCCGCGATCTCGTGCTCATCAGCGCATCGCCTTAGCTGACTGAGCCACCGCAGCGGCTATTTACGAATGAAAGTGGTACTGTACCTTTAAAAGTACGCTGGGCCTTAATGGGTCAAATGCGTAATCGTACTGTGGCCACATATTGAACATTTAATCACCGATTACTTTCTACCATGACGTGGGTTGACCGTGTCTTCTTTAGCGCCGACACGGACCTTTTCAAAGCGAAGCTCTGTTTGCCTCTTGTTTCGACTTTTCCACTGCTGCTGCTACTGCTGCGGTCTTGAACGCCGCTTTGGGTTGACAATGCAGATCGCCGGGGCTATGAGATTATCCCAACGAGAACTCTGTAAGCGTCGCACTTGTGAAGCTCCCTGGCCGTCGACACAGTGCCTTCTGGAAGGCTGAAATTACTCGTGAGGCCCCCGCCAAAGCATGGCAGTTACCTTTGCACCCATGATCCCAGAAGGGACATATAATAGCAAAAAGAGGAGAAAGAGAATGCGTAATGCGGCACCGAAACGGGTGAACGTTTCCGCTCTTCGCTTGTGGCAGCGTGCATACAAGGGAAGATCTCGGGAATGGGGCCATCAGAAAACATGCTTCGTTTGGGGTCTCGTCAATGTTGTAGAAGATGCTACTACCAGATATGGCAACACATGCGGAGAAACTGTAAACAATTTAACTCAAGGTACGGTACGGCTGGTTTCTAGTATTTCTGAAAAACAGGCGCCATGCAAAGATTGTTCATGCGGACAACTGACGCAGGGCGTGCAGGCCCATGGCCGCAGTAGCACCGCAAGACGACTATACTCAAGTGGCTTTCCAGCTAATCAACATTACAGCAACGATACGATGCGATGCGCCGTGTGAGGGAATGACAGTGTTAATAACAACGTCTCGAGCAAACACGTTCCTGTTTGCACTACGTTGACAAGCAAAAGTGGTGCACAATTGACACACATCACGAATGCCGTATACCGTCCACATCACAGTCAACATATAAAAAAATATCGTCCGAAAGCTTCGTTTGCATGCAGCATTATTTACCTCTCTTTTGCGGATGTGTGTGGGTCATTTCACAAGGATGAAGTTGAGGCCAGAAATTGGTATGTTAAAGTTGTAGTGTTTATATTGTTCCAATCAGAGAGGCTGCGTAGGCTAGCAAATACTTGCTCGAAAGTCTCTGGGGTGCATGAACGCACTATGTGGTGCCGGCCTCGCAGTGGTCGCATGCGTAGCTATCTTGGCCTCTTTCTTCGGATGATGTGCACGCGGTATTTTTACCAAAGCGGTGTTACAATTTATAAAGTGTCAGTATAATTTTACTTGTGATTTTGACAAATGCGTCAAGTTGTGCGTACTCATGTGTTTGAATGATCACATAATACATACATGTATGTAGGGAAGTGAGTATAGGCCAGGAATATGTGATATGCTTATCTACCAAACGAAGCTACCATTCTAATGCGCTTATATACCACTACGTTATGTTCACTGCTGTGGTTGGCCGATAGCGGCTTTCTGTCCGCTTCAAGCTTTCTTGCCAGTGTTGATCACTGTACTCTGTGGATGTTGTAAATAAATTGACTTCACCGCTTTGAGTCTGATGCGCGTCCTTTGTTCCTTTACATTCTGTCAATGGAGCCAAGTGCTCACCTGTGAAAACGCCTGGATGCTTGCTGCGGGCTGCGCTGAACCAGACATGATTTCCTTGGTGCCTGGCGAACCCCTTGTTCCTTCCTCGAGTGGGTCGTCCGAGTCTAACCAAGTGGAGGTAGCGTCGAAAGGAGTCCAATATACCGGGTCCTCCATGAATCAGGGAGACCATCTTCGGCGGGGACGACAGGCGTCTGCCCGATGATCTCATCATTGTATGCCTGCGCGTCTGTCGTGGAAATCACCATGAGACGCTCATGCCTGTATAGACATCACATTTGGTTGTTATGCGAGTAGTGGTTTTAAGTCGTAAGTGCAGTGATAAATTATATCATTAGGTAATATAGTGCAAACGAACATCAAAAGAGTACGACATGCCCATTCTTCATAGTTTATATAGAATGCTCTCCTATTTTTTGGTGGTGAATATTTTAAGACGCTTCTGGGCGAATAAATTTTTAATTGGTCAGAGAAATCGCGCTTTTCTATTCTGCCTATTTGCCCAAGTAGGGTTCATCATTAGCGGTAGCGCAAAGAACAGGGACGAAGGGACACGACAAGCACGCCGCTGAACTGGCAATGCTGGAGTACCACCTGGGATGAATGTGGTGGCAGGCAACGGCCACGTGCGCTGCAATCCTGCGTTTGTCAGCAGCCACGGATCGCGCGGGCTACCCAGTATGAAGACTCTTTCCTGCGGTTGTTAGAAGCCATCGCTCGGCGCTAGCCAGTATGAAGGTGCATCACAAAGTAAAAGAAAATAAAGCATAGTTTCTAACTCTTCTATGAGTGCTTTCCGTCATTCCTGAGTGCTTTCACGGTAAGTGCGCAGCAAACCACATCTGCGCTAGCCGACGCTCACTTCGTCTCGCAGCCTTACGAGTGATCCGTTGAAAGCCCAGTGTGAAAACCAGACGCACAGGAACCTGTGCTCCGAAATGGGAGCGCAAGCACGTAGCGACCCGCACCAATTCAATCCAGAGGAAAGAGAAGGAGCAACGAGCAATCTGTTGAAAGGCCAGTGCGAAAACCAAGCGCACACCGATCTGTGCTCGGAAATGATAGTGCAAGTACGTAGCGAGCTGTGCCAATCCAATCGAGAGGAAAAAAGAGGAGGGCGAGCGTCGCCTAGTGATATAACGCGAAACGTATTAGTTACCCTGCACCAACCGCTGACGAGGTGGTGCTTCCCTTTCTGACAAGAAATTTCTATTTTTTCCATGTGAACACCCGTGATGGGGCCCACAAAGTTCACGCTGTGATTGACTGTCAGTCCCAATGCAGATTGAGGCATAGCCCCGTTAGCATCTACTAAATTTGGAATACCAATTCGTCACTGTGAATAATGGTCCCTGGTTGAAGATTGGCTGCAATAATGGCGTCTAGCGTCGCTGCCTTTCGTCGGTCGACCTTGAAAAGTCGCAGCACCCCTCTGGTGGCACAGACCATGCTGAAGACCCAAAGGGCCACCATCTTAACACCGCCGTAATTTTGGCGGCTCGGCGGAGGCGTTGTCCGCCCATCATAAGGCGGCCTCGACTGCACTTTTACTCGCCGCGAAGAAGGCACTCGTCAATTTGCGCTGTGTTCCCGGGGCCACCGGAGGTCGCGCCAGCAGCTCTTCCCTCGCGACCTTACGGAATAGTTCCTCCAGTTGGCGATGGCATGCTCCGATAGAGGAAACAAGTCACCGGTCATCTCCTTCGACAGCCATATGTCTACGCTTTTGCTCACGCAGTACTTGAGCCAAATCATTTGCCGCCTGGAGAGGTGCTGGTTCGGACGGCCGAGACGGTCCGTGTTGGCGAAGTAACTTCCTTCGACTCTCTGCCCGTGCAGTGCAGCGGTACCGTGTAACTGCGAAAACTGCTTTCGGCACCTGTTGCACCGGTAGGCAGCCCGGCGTCCATCCTCAGTCTACCTATATAATGGGACCACTTCACGTTCGCAGGTTGGTTTGGTCTGAGTTGAACCCCAGGTGATCGCAGGTGCCCCAGCGCTGCGATGACGACGCCGGACCTGGCCTGGGGCTGGGGCGCGCTGGACGAACAGTGCTTGAAGCCGGACCACCATAGTCGCTGGCTCCCAACTGCACAGTAGTGGAAGGGCTCTGAATTTGAACAGCGAAGCTGTTTAGGCCAGCCATAATTTGTGGTGCGTATCAAGGAAACTGCCAACAAAGAAAAAAAAATTGCCTGCCAATCCACCCTGTGAAGGTGGTTGGAAAGCGAAGCTTTTTACGCCACCCTCACGGTGACTGCGGCGCACTTGATATTTCACACACTACAACGTAACTTTAACCACGGCCTTTATTATTATTTACTTCACAACAATGTTCACTACTTCTTTATGATCGGTGTGATATACACTACTAGAATGCCCCATAGTGGGTAGTCTAGAAAAATGAAACCGAAGCAGTTACTAGGCTGGAAGGGTTTCGAATGACGTCAACCCTCTTTCAAGCAGCGGCATAGCTTTGCAACAGCTGCAATCTAATCTTACGGACCGCGCCGAGCCTGTTTCCGTTGTTTGGCCGCAGCCCTTATCATCCATCATGTTGGCTCATCACTTTGAAGATTGTTTTTGTGGTTTTTCTTGCGAAAAGGAGTGCTTAGTTGTACGCTGAATGCCTGAATTCAAGTAAGCTATACCGCTATACCTGCAATTGTTAGCGGTTCGTCGGGATCGTTTATTGCGATAGCAATTATATGGACACTTGAACCGGATTTCTGCCGTCGGCGTCGTCGTCGCCGTCGTCGTCGCCGTCGCCGTCGTCGTCGCCGTCGCCGTCGCCGTGACGTTCCTATAGATAAATCTTCGCCGCGCGCCGTATGCCCGAGAGGAAGCGTGCGGAGACGTGCGCTATCACGGAGAGCGAACGCACTCAATCTCCCACGCGCAAGCAAGGAAGCAGGAAGCCAGCGCCGGAGGGAGCAAGGGGGGGGGGGGGGGCGCACTTCTCTGCCAACAACCGCGCTCGCTCGCACCGTCTCTTATCTCCACACGGCTCTGACCTTTAAGTGCATTCGCCGCTCAGTTTCCGTTGAAGCGATAGACCGCACGTACCTTCGCCCGCTGCGGCGTATGCTTGCTGCCAGCGTTTTGACAGTCGTTGTCTGCTGTCATTCAGTGTGATCTCTTCGTGTTTGTGCGCGCTCACACCACGCTTGTTCATTCAGTTCGTAATAGTCGGGCCACATTTTCCAACGCACGCTACACACGCAATGCTGCCCGGATCGGCAGTGCAGCGCTACAGGTGTGTCCCTTCGCACGCGCTGCCCACGGGAAGCGCTTCTCATCAACACCACCGTTTCACACGCGCCTTCTCGTGGTCATCGAGTCTCTCTTCATGTCGGTCTACTTACGCCGCAGCACACCTGCTTACTTAATCAGCTCATGTTTTACTACAATTCATATTGCTACCAAAGCCGCTCACCTTACTTCGTATGACATTGCTGTGTTGCTATCGCATTCATTGCTTCGCCCTTAGGGCGAAACTGTGACATTTTTTTTGATTACAACGACGGACACGACAGAACCCTTGGCTGGTAGAGGCACAAAGCTTCGCTTTAATAAACTTTCTTTTCGAGGCAGGATACGACCCGCGTACTCCCGGTCCGAAGGTGAGCGTCGTAACCACTAGGCTATACAGCCACTCTTGCAGAACATGCATTTATGCGAACCATATATGATTGCGTTAAGCGTCGTCGTCTTCGTCCATAGCTGGCGCGTTCGTACGCTCGTGCTGTGCGAGGTGAAGAGGTTTTGCGCGCTATGAGAGCGAGAGAGAGAGACGCATTCACGGAGCGGGTCTCTTGGACGTATACACAGACATATGTAAGCATTGTAACAACTGAGCATATCTTCAACACATAATCTGGGCGTGCCCAAAGAAGCAATATAATACAATAACTGGTCAAAAACACAATAACCAAGTTTAATAATAAGAAATAAGGAGGAATGGGACACCGTGCTGCTCAGCTCGGACCCGGATGTGAGCAAGAGTAATGGGTGAAGACGCGGCCGCGGCGAAGGGGCTGCCGGCCGCCGTCTAAAGGGGGTACGGGGGAGGCTTCCAGTAATTACCTCCTCCTCTAACCCCATTTTGGGCAAAATAAGTTATTTCTCTCTCTCAGGAACGCGGTGTCGGTGTTGCAAGCTGCGCTATGCAACGCGCAGTCACGACCGTAAGTCCGAGACGCGCGAGAACAAATTATCATCATCATGACTAATAAGATGAAAGTTCGCGCGCACTTCAAGAAAATGCTGGGCTACGATCACCCAGCTTCGCTGTTTCAAGCGTTTCCCGGCGAGTGCAAGGTTAAGCGTTTTTTAGAATAATATATATATATATATATATATATATATATATATTGTAATGAAGAAGAAGAGACAAGTACAAGACCAGCCAGAATCGACTGTTCAATGCCTCCAGTGGGCCGCCGGATCGCCAGTGCTTAGCACGAGTGTGAGCCGTTCGGGCAAACCAGCTGTTGCTGTTCTGCGTTACCTGCCTGCTCGGTTACGAAACAGACGCTACCCTCTGAATTGCTCAGTACACTCATTTACAATTGGTGGAAGGTGCGGGGTATTCAAGAACATCTACACCCTGGAATTCCGGTCTCGGACTCTGCCTCCCGTCATGCCTGACTCTCCCCAGCCGACGTCGCCGCCACCCTCCGTGCCTGCTCTGGCGCTCTCCCGCTCCGCCATCCAGCGATTTTCAGCGGTACGGATGAGCAGGACGTCAATGACTGGTGTCTACCTACGAACGGGTGAGCGTGCACAATCGATGGGACGATACCGCCAAGTTAAATGTCGTCATCTTCTACCTTGCGGGAGTGGCTCACCTGGGGTTTAAAAATCACGAAGCCGACTTTCAGTCCTGGTCAGAGCTCAAGACCAGTTTCGCTGAAGTTTTTGGTCGCCCCCGCCGTCCACATGTTGCGCGCCGAGCAGTGTTTACGAGAGCGAGCGCAACAACCCGGTGAAAACATTCACCTGTTATATCGAAGAGGTTCTCGACCTATGCAAACGTGTGGACGCTTCTATGCCCGAAAATGACAAACTGAAACACAATTTGAAGGGCATCGCCGATGACATTTTCCAAATGTTATCGCCAAGAGCCCGCGCACCGTAGCAGAGCTCATAAACTTGTACCAAAGCTACGACGAGTGAGGAGGCAGCGTGATTTGACCCAAGCGCCCCTCAGTGGCTGACGCGGCCCTCTCTTCCTTGGCAGTCTTCTCTGATCGTCCCCCCCCCCCCCCCCTGCTCTCACAAATCCAAGCTTTCGTGCGGGAGGAAGTGCACGTCAGCTTTCTCTGCTACCCTTCGCTGAGCTACCCCAACAGCAGCCGCTGCCGCAACAGCCTCCTACACAGCCTCCTACACAGCTCGCCCCGATGCTCCGGCGGTTATTGAAGACCAAGTTGCTGAGGCTCTGTCGTTGCAGCATCAGCAGTCCCCTGTCGCCGCGCCACTTACTTACGCATCCGTCGCCGCGCAGCCTCCTCGTTCAACCACTCGTTGCGCTACATACACGGCCGCTACCACCCGTTCAACATCCCGTTCTTCGACCTGCTCCTGCGCCTTTGCTAATCCTTGGCGCACGCAAGACAACAGGCCCATATGTTATGCCTGCGTATTCCCGGCCATGTTGCACGACCTCTGCCGCCACCGAATGCTGCACTCTGATGGCTTTGCGCAGCCGCCTCCCTACGCCAACGTGCAACCTTTCCACACCTTCTTTTAGTCGACAGTCGAACAGGCCACCAGCCGAGCACCCGTTCCTTACACGTCGTTCACCTTCCCCGCGTCGCCGCTCATTGTCCCCGATGCGTCGGCGCCCTTCACCCACGCAAGAGGAAAACTAAGCGCCGCAGTTCAGGAGGCATGAACTGCGTCGCCATCGATCTGTACAAGTCCTCCATTGTCGCTGCGAACGTTGTCGACCTTACTGTTGACGGCGTCTCTACTGTTGCGCTAATTGATACTGAAGCCAGCCGCGTCTGTCCTAAACGAACGCCTCTCTCGCGCTTTACGAAAAGTTACGACGGCACTTTCTGGGTTTTCTCTTCGAACAGCAAGCGCCCAGCCAGTTCGGCCTTCAGCAGCATGCACAGCTAGAGTTATATTCAGGGCGTTCTCTATATTGTGGAGTTTGTGGTTCTGCCGTCATGCTCTCACGACGTGATACTTGGGTGGGACTTTCGTTCGCGAAATACACCCGTCATTAACTGTGCGCGTGCTGGAAGTCGAATTATCGCCTCTGTGTGACGTGCCCCTCGTCGACGCCACTTCTCTTCCCGCTAAGCTAGTCCTTCGGGAAGACATCGCCATACCGCCGTACTCGTCTGCCGTTGTTCCACTCTTTGTGGCGCTGTCTCTGAAGGCGCTGTCCTCTTCACTCCTTCGGAACTCTTCGTAACCCGCAAAGATGTTCCCTCTCTTTCCCCACGCTTGACATTTCAGCCGGTTTCAGCTCCATCGTTGTCTGCAATACGCTTCCTACAGCCCAGAAGGCTCTTTGCGGCGAAGCACTTGGCCGTGTTCAGCCTCTTGATGCATGTTTATTACCGACGTGCCGGATGCTTCGCATGCAGAGCTCACTGACTTCTGTGCACTTTCCGACTTCTGCTCGGCCATCACCTGACTTATTCACACCTTTCATTGCCGACGACCTTACTTCCGAGCAGCGCTCCCAGCTTCTTCACCTGCTTGCCCAGTTCCGTTCTTCTTTTGATGTCGCTCAGCCTACTCTGGGCCGCACGTCAACCGTCAGCCACCACATCGACACTGGCTCCAACGCGCCATTGCGTCAGCGCCCGTACCGCGTCTCAGCCAAGGAGCCTCAGGTGATCAGTGAGCACGTCGACGACATGCTTCAGCGCGGCGTCATTCGACCTTCCATAGCCCGTGGGCATCACCGGTGGTTCTCGTCACAAAAAAAGATGGTTCCATTCGGTCTGCGTTGATTATCGCCGTCTTAATAAGATAACGCGAAAAGACGTGTACCCTCTACCGCGCATTGACGACGCTCTGGACAGCTTGCAAGGCGCTGAATTCTTCTCTTCGTTGGATTTACGCTCAGGCGACTGGCAGGTCCCGATGTCAGCAGTTGATCGCCCTAAAACCGCATTAATTACTCCAGATGGTTTATACGAATTTAATGTGATGCCATTTGGCCTATGCAATGCGCCTGCTACGTTTGAGCGAATGATGGACAATATCTTGCGTGGCCTAAAATGGAGCACGTGTTTATGCTAACTCGACGACATCGTTGTGCTCGCCCTGATTTCAGCACGCATCTTCTCCGCCTTAGGCAAGTGTTGACGTCCTTGACCAACGCAGGCCTGCAACTGAACATGAAAAGTGCCAGTTCGCCGCGCGCAAGCTTATGATTCTAGGTCACGTCGTATTCCAAGACGTCATTTGCCCCGACCCATCAAAACTTCGCGCTGTGGCAGAGTTTCCTAAACCTAAGACACTCAAGAACTCCGCGCCTTCATCGGCCTCTGTTCTTACTCCCGCCGCTTTGTTCGCAATTTTGCCTCGATTATATCACCGCTGACACAACTCTTAATTGGCGCCAACGACCTATCCTCCTGGTCTCCTGCATGCGAGACCACGTTCGTGACCTTGCGCCGTCTCCTGACGTCTCCGCCTATACTGCGACACTACGACCCCACCGCCCCAACTGAAGTGCATACGGATGCCAGTGGTATTGGCCTTGGCGCTGTTCTTGCGGAGCGCAAGCCTGGCTACTGCGAGTACGTCGTTGCTTACGCCAGTCGTGCGCTGACCAAAGCCGAACGCAATTATAGCGTCACAGGAAAAGAATGCCTGGCCATCGTTTGGGCACTGGGAAGTTTCGCCCTTATTTATACGGCAGACATTTCAATGTGGTTACTGACCATCACGCCCTTTGTTGGTTATCCTCTTTAAAAGACCCATCTGGACGACTTGCTCGCTGGGCTCTTCGCATTCAAGAATACGACATACACGTCATCTACCGCTCAGGCCGCAAGCACACTGACGCTGACGCTCTGTCCCGCTCTCCGCTGCCAGCAGACACTGCCTCCCTCTCCACCTTTGAGACGGGTGTCGTCGGTCGACATCGACACCTTCGCATCACAGCAGCGCAAGGGATGCTTGGGTGGCCTCTCTTTAGGATCTCCTGTCTGGCTCGCCAGCATCTCCCATCTCCCGCTCCCTGCGTCGCCAGGCTACCCGTTTTGCTGTCCGGGATAACCTATTGAATCGACGCAACTACCTGCCCGATGGTCGCAAGTGGCTCCTAGTTATCCCTAGGACTTTGCGTTCCGACATGTGCGCGTCTTTCCATACTGACCCACAATGTGCACACGCCGGCGTTTGAAGACGTATGAGTGCCTGCGGCAACGTTATTACTGGCGAGGAATGTTTACTTTTGTGCAAAAGTTTGTCCGCTCGTGCCCGCAATGCCAACGCCGCAAATCTCCGCCTCAGCCGGCCCACGGTTTATTACAGCCGCTTCCGTGCCCTGATCGTGCCTTCGACCGTGTGGGAATCGACCTGTACGGGCCCGCTACCGCTAACACCTGCTGGCAAACGATGGATTATTGTCGCAGTTGATCACCTTACACGCTATGCTGAAACCACCGCTCTACCTGCAGCAACCGCCAGTGACGGTGCATCCTTTCTGCTCCATCGTTTCATTCTTCGTCATGGCCCACATCGGGGAGTGCTGATCGATAGAGGCGGCGTGTTTTGTCGCAGGTGGTTGAAGCTCTGCTTCCTCAATGCCGCATAGTTCACCGGACCACACGGCATACCATCCTCAAACTAACGGGCTTACGGAGCGTTTCAATCGAACCCTAGGTGATATTCTCGCCATGTACGTTTCATCGGAGCATACAAACTGGGACATCATCCTCCCATTTGTCACGTATGCATACAATATGGCTACCCAAAGTACTACAGGATTTTCCCCGTACTTCCTCCTCTACGGTCGCGATCCTTCCCATACCATCGATACTGGTTTTGCCTTATACACCAGACGCGTCAGAGTGTGCTCCCGTTTCAGCTGTCGCCCGATACGCCGAGGAATGCCGTCAATTAGCCCGACATTTCATCTCCGACGACCAACAACGACAAAAAGCCAATCGTGATGGCGATTCTACGAATCCGAAACTTCGCTCCGGCACACTTGTCTTGTTATCCGTGCCTTCTACCACGCCTGGACTTTCGACAAAACTTCTCTCGAAGTATGATGGACCATACCGCATCGTCGAACGCACCTCTCCGGTCAACTATGTCATAGAGCCGCTTACACCGACATCCGACAAGCGCCGCCGTGGACGGGATGTTGTCCACGTTCACCGCCTGAAACCATTCTATGACCCGCTGTTCTCCACATCGTAAGTCGCCAGGATGACTCCGCTTTTGCCCTGGGGTAATTGTAATGAAGAAGAAGAGCACAAGTACAAGGCCAGCCAGATCGACTGTTCAATGCCTCCAGTGGGCCAGCCGGATCGCCAGTGCGTAGCACGAGTGTGAGCCGTTCGGGCAACCAGCTGTTCCTGCTCTGCGTGGAGTTACCTGCCTGCTCGGTTACGGACAGACGCTACCATCTGAATTGCTCAGTACACTCCTTACAATATATATATATAATATATATAAATATATATATATATATATTATTGTGGCAACGTCCAAAACAGCGGTCGCACAGCCCTGATCAAGAGGAATAGCACGAGGTAGCCTATTTAATACAGCGCGCTACTGCGACTTCTTCGCCGCGCCTTGATAGAAGCGCGCATGCCTGCTCGCATAGTCCTCCACTTCATCGGAGTACAGGCGAGGCATTGCGTCCCTCCGAAGGAAGCATCGTCTCGATGCGCTTATGAGGGCGGTGTACAAATGGCACAGAGTAAGACACGCAAAATAAAACCGCAAAAAAAACCACAGAAAAGAATAAACGAAACTTAGTTCGACAGATACGGCTTCATCCGCACCACATGCACCACTTCGGGTAAGTGCTCGCGGCGACTGGGGCTACTGTCACTGTCAGGAACGACCTCGTAGGTCACGTCGCTCAGGCGTCGAATCACTCTATACGGCCCAAAGTACCGTCTTAGCAGTTTTTCAGAAAGTCCACGACGACGTATGGGTATCCAAACCCATACTTTATCGCCGAGAGTGTAGATAACGGACCTGTGTCGAAGATCGTACCGTTTTGCATCTTGGCCTTGCTGATAGCAGATACGTACGCGGGCAAACTGTCTGGCTTCTTCGGCGCGCTGAGTAAACTCGACAACGTCGGTAGGTATGTGGTCACACTCGTGAGGCAGCATGGCATCGAACGTCGTCATGGCTTCGCGACCATGGACCAAGCTGAAGGGTGTCATTCGAGTAGTTTCTTGTCGAGCGGTATTGTATGCGAAAGTTACATAAGGCAAAATCTGATCCCAGTTATTGTGTTCTACGTCAACGTCCATGCATAGCATGTCTGCGAGGGTCTTATTAAGCCGCTCGGTTAGTCCATTGGTCTGGGGATGATATGCGGTTGTTTTCCGGTGGCTTGTACCGCTTAGTGTGAGAAACGAGTCAAGAAGTTCTCCAGTGAAGGCAGTTCCCCTGTCTGTGATGACCACTTTTGGGGCACCGTGTCGAAGGACGACGTTTTCGATGAAAAAATGAGCCGCTTCGGCTGCTGTGCCCCGCTGCGTAGCTTTAGTCTCCGCGTAGCTCGTCAGGTAATCGGTTGCGACAATGATCCATTTTTTGCCGCTGTAGACGTTGGAAATGGGCCCAGGAAATCCATTCCAACTTGGGTGAAAGGCTGTCCTGGTACCTCGACTGGATGTAAGAGACCTGCAGGCTTGCCGGGAGGTGCTTTGCGTCTTTGGCAGTCCGCACATGTTTGTGCATGATGTTTCACAGCAGCGGGTAGCTTTGGCCAATAGTACTTGCGTCGGAGTCGGGACAGTGTTCTCGTATAGCCTAGATGACCTGAGGTGGCTTCATTGTCGCATGCTGTTGGTTTCTTTGCGAAGTGATGCCGGTACGACAAGCAGGTATGTTCTGCCGCTGGCAGAAAAGTTCTTCTTATAGAGAAATCATTCCGCAGACAAGGACGGCAGTCCTCTGGCATAGAGTCGCGGGACGTCTTTACTTCGGCCTTCCAAGAAATTAATGAGTGGGAGCAGCTCTGGGTCATGGCGCTGCCCCTGTGAAATGGTGACGGCGTCGACGACTCCCAAAAATGCAGCGCCCACGTTCACGTCATCGGTACCTGCGGGCTCGACGGGTGACCGCGAAAGGCAGTCGGCGTCGGTGTGCTTTTTGCCAGATTTGTAAATTATGGTCATGTCGAACTCCTGAAGCCTAAGGACTCCAGCGCGCCAGACGGCCAGATGGATCTTTCAAGTTAGTCAGCCAACAAAGAGAATGATGATCGCTGACAACCTTGAATGAACGGCCGTACAAATACCGGCGAAATTTGGTAACCACCCACACCACGGCGAGGCATTCCGTCTCGGTATTCGAGTAGTTTCCTGCGTACGAGAGAGAGTTCGGCTGGTGTCAGCGATTACTTTTTCGAAGCCCTCTTGCCACTGCACCAGTACGGCCCCGGACCAACATTATTCGCATCGGTGTGAAGTTCTGTAGGGGCTTCCAGGTCAAAGTGCGCAGGAATTGGAGGCGTTTGCAGGCGCTGGCGTAGTTCATCAAATGCTATTTGCTCATTTTCGCCCCACAGAAAGGGAACATCGCCGCGTGTAAGGAGTGTTAACGGGGCAGCAATACGTGAGAAGTTCGCAATGAACCCCGGTAATAGGCGCACAGCCCCAAGAAGCGCCTCACTGCCTTCTTGTCCAGCGGTGTGGGGAACTTTGCCACAGAGTCTATTTTATCTGGGTCAGGTCGTACACCCTCGTAACTGACGACGTGGCCGAGGAAGCACAGTTCACTGAAATCAAAATGACATTTCTCGGGCTTTAACGTCAGGCCAGCTGAGCGTATGGCTTGAAGAACAGTGAGTAACGGCTTAGGTGCTCCTCGAATGTAGCTGAGAACACTACGACGTCGTCTAAATAGACCAAGCAAATTTGCCAGTTCAGGCTGATAATACGGTGTCCATTAAACGCCGAAAAGTGGCATGGCGCTGAGCAGAGACAGAAAGGAAGTACCTTAAATTCGTAAAGACCATCGGGGGTCACGAAGGCCGTTTTCTCACGATCTCTCTCATCGACCTCTATCTGCCAATACCCGCTTCGTAGGTCCATTGATAGAAAATAACGCGCATACCGCAGCCTGTCCAGCGAATCGTCTATGCGTGGCGGGTAGACGGTTTCTTCGTGACTTGGTTTTTGCGGTAATCGATGCAGAACCGCAAGCTGCCGTCTTTCTTTTTGACCAAGGCCACGGGTGACACCCAGGGGCTGTTCGAAGGCTGTATCACGTCATCCTCGAGCATCTTGGTCACTTGCTTTTGAATCTCTTCCCGTTCCTTTGAGCTACACGGTAGGAGTTTTATCGAATCGGCCTCGTGGTATCATCCGTGAATATACGGTGCTTGGTCAGTGGTGTTTGTTTCACCTTTGACGTAGTCGAAAAGCAATCTTCGAACTGGTGTATCAGCTCCAAGAGGCGCTGTCTCTCAGATGGCGACAGGGTGGAGCTGACGTCGAAAGACAAATGTGTCGAGGCCGGAACGGTCGTTTCTTGACGTTGTACAGCGAAACAGTCTTTTACTTGGGTGACTTCATCGCAGTAGGCAATTGCGGTGCCCTTCTGGATGTGACGGCGTTCGTCGCTGAAGTTCGTGAGAAGGACTTCCGCATGCCCATGAGTCATGTCGAGTAGGCCTCTAGCAATCGAAATGCCTTGGGTTAGCAATAGGGCAACGATTTGCCCCGCGGTCACATCCCCATGGTAGGGCTTCTGGAATGAGACAGATACAAGGCGGCAGGAGCGCGGTTGAATGGTCACATCGTCGGCGATTCGCAGACGCTCACGTTGCCCGTCATGAATGGTGTCGGAATAGGGCTTGTAGAGAACGTCACCATACGGCCGGGATGTTTATGACGGCGCCGTGATCTCGCAGAAAATCCATCCGTAAGATGAGGTCTCTGCAGCAGTTGGGGAGAATGACGTAAGTGGCAACTAAGCTGGAATCACCGATGTGGATTCGATGTAGATATAATATATATATATATATATATATATATAATATTATATATATATATAGTATTTACTGGATTTTTCAATGTGCCAAGCGTATTGAGAAAATTCAGAAGCACAACTTCGTGGTTATCGTAGGTATATTTACCCAACAGTTTCAGTCGGTCCACCGACCAAAACTGTTGGGTAAATAAACCTAAGATAACCGTGAAGTTGTGCTTCTGCTTTTTCTATATATATATATATATATATATATATAGCATCTGTATCCACTTTCCCGGATCGATGACGCTGTCGATTGCCCTCATTCAACGTCATACTTTTCATATGTGGACCTCCGATCAGGCTACTGGCAGATACCCATGCGTTCAGCTGACAAAGAGAAAACCGCTTTTGTGACCCCAGACGGCTTGTTTGAATTCAACGTCATGCCACTTGGTTTGTGCAACGCGCCTGCAACAGTTGAAAAGTTTATGGACACGGTACTGCGCGGCCTGAAATGGGAGATTTGTTTGTGTTATCTTGATGACGTCGTCATTTTGGCCGCACTTTTGCAGAGCACAACGATCGACTGGACATTGTTTTGACGTACCTTGAACAAGCTGCCCTTACACTCAATTCAAAATGTCACTTGGCCAACGAGAGGCGCTAGTACTGGTCATCTAGTGGACAAGCACGGGGTACGACCAGACCCACAGAAGGTCGCTGCAGTTAGCGGCTTTAAACAACCGCAGTCACAGCGCGAGCTTAGGAGCTTCTTGGGTCTTTGCTCGAACTTCCGACGTTTTGTGCCCACCTTTGCCGATACTGCCTACCCCTGACTTCATTGCTGCGCAAGGATAACCCTTTCATCTGGACAGCAGATTGCGATTCCTCGTTTCGTCAACTGAAGTTCCTGCTCTCTTCCGGACCCATACTTCGTCATTTTGACCCCTCTGCCACAACACACCGACGCGAGTGGAATCGGCCTCGGCGCCGTCTCCGTGCAGCGCTTTGGTGACGCCGAGCATGCCATTGCATACGCCAGCCGTTCGTTGAGCAAGGCCGACAAAATTACACCGTCACTGAGCAAGAGTGTCTCGCTGTCGTCTTTGCAGTCCAGAAGTTCGGCCATATCTCCGGGCGCCGCTTCACGATCGTTACTGACCACCATTCACTATGTTAGTTAGTGGTCTCCGCGACCGTCTGGCCGCCTTGCTCGATGGGCGCTACGTTTACAGAAATTTGACTTTGTAGTCCGTTACAAGAGTGGCCGACATCATGCGGACGCCGATTGTCTTTCGAAGCTCCTTCTACAGCAAGTGAATGTGACGCCGACAATTTCGATGAGTTTCTGGCCGCCATCGACGAAATTCTTTTTCCCGACCTGGCCACCTTACTGGAAGAGCAGCGTGACGAGCGCAACCTGGATGCCCTCTTCGCCTCAGCTGCTCAGCCAGCAGGTAACAATGGCTTTGTCATCAAGATGGCCTGCTCTACAGGAAGAATTATGCGGCTTATGGTGCCCACCTCCTCTTAGTGGTCCCTAAAAAATTGAGAACCCACGTGCTCCGTGCTATGCACCACGACTCGACCGCTGGGCACCTGGGTTTCACCAGAACATACCACCGCATTCAGGGCCGATTCTACTGGACCAGTATGCGACAGGATATAGAAAAGTATGTGGCCAGCTGTAACAAGAGCCAGCAATTCAAGCGTCCTAATACTGCTCCGTCGAACTCCTTAGCCCTGTAGCGCCACATCATCCTTTTGAAATGGTTGGAGCGGATCTTCTCGGCCCAAACATAGCAATCCCTACATTCATAGACGAACTCCGTAAACAACTCAAAGAGGACAGAGACACACATGCGAGGGGAGTTAAAAGAGACTAGGGAAAAGTTTACATAGAGAAATAGAAACAATCAAAGAAAGGATCACACTAAA